>NW_010132912.1:1344-28822 GCF_000699245.1 Pterocles gutturalis | reverse complement strand
TTTCAAAACCAACACCTTATGTAATTTTGTAAAACATTTGGCTCTGCACAGATTTCAGTAGCACCAATGTTTGCTCATTGATGTTGTTCATTTATATGGAACATCATTTATCAGTTTTGGTGATTTTTTGTAATACAGTTACTGCACTACTTGCCAACATTGTCCTTACTTTGTTGAGGGTTTTTCTGGTAAATTAACAGGATTTAGTTTTGTTAGATTATCATTCAACTGTGGGATTTGCTCCAGTTCTAAATTGTCAGTTGCTTTCATTGTTTGCTTGTTTTTTCTTTCTATGCAAAATTGAGACTAGTCAAAATGTACTGATTTCTGAAAATGCACTGGAAAGAAACAGCAGGGGAAAGAAAGAATATCTCCACACATTTAGGGACAGAGTAACACTACCATCAACAATGAAAACTTTATAGGCTTGCACTTTATTAACTCTGTTCATGTCAAACTACTAATAATTAGCTCAGCACGAAATGATCATTTACCATTCAGCAGAGAAGGCAGCATTTCTCCAGAAGGGACTTTGTTATCGGAGATTGTTTTTATAAATGCATAGTTTCCTTAATTCCAGTATAATGATCTTTCCTGACTTAGTTATTGTTGTTTTAAGTAGCTAAAATAAACACTCTTGTTCATGTACTTTGAAATAAAAACATGAGTGTTCATGGCTTTATATTACTGAAGCTTTCCCTTATTGCCCCTACCCCCTACTCCCACTTTCTTTTTTCAGACTACAATCTCTAGGTACTTTGATAGTTTATGCTTTCTTCGCATAGTGAGGTGCTGTAGCAAAAAAATTTCTTTTGGCAGCTTCCAAAACATGTCACATTGACTGTAACCTTTTCAAAAGGAAATGCTCCAAGGAGCTTTGATTGTGTAAACAGTGCATTCTGTCCTGAAAATAGGGACATTGTAGAAGAAAAAATGACATGAAAGAGTATATATTTTTTCTAACTTCATTTTGATACTTGAAGGTGCCTCTTTAAGACTACTGTGCTGTACACTTATATTGCTAAGACATATTATTACTTTTTCTGTGTGTAATGTTATTACGAGCAGACGTGTTAGAGGCATTGGTTGTTGTTATCAACTCAACCATTTCTCATGCTGGCCTAAGTCAGAGCAGAGCAGCTATTCTGCAGGAGCTGCAGGGAACTGGAGGTCCAGAACAGTGCAAACACACCATTTTCACTGTGTGAGGACAAAGAATCTGAACAGAAGGGAGTGAGGCACACAGTAAGGAGGATTTATTTATAGTTAGTGTTTGCTAAAATTTGTGTTACTTCTGTGGAAAATACCCATATTGTAGCTAGGAGATAATCACGCTGGGAAAGTCCTGCACAACAAAGCTGTGTCCCAAGTTTTGGTCACTCCAAGCTAATTCTTCAGCTTAAATCTTGGAGTATAGATTTTGGATCAAATTTGCATGGAGAAGCATTTTGTTAAATTAGGGAGTGGTTTAATTTAAGGACACATTCTTGGGGTTT
Source organism: Pterocles gutturalis (assembly GCF_000699245.1). Classification (NCBI taxonomy): domain Eukaryota; kingdom Metazoa; phylum Chordata; class Aves; order Pterocliformes; family Pteroclidae; genus Pterocles; species Pterocles gutturalis. Next base: position 27,326 of record NW_010132912.1, on the reverse strand, counting down.
TTTTGTGGAAAATATTTTATGTTGTCTCTGAAGATCTGAAGTCACCACAGGGTGGAAGGATGGAACACACATCTGCAAAACCCCACTAGTGCTTGGCTCTTCCAGATCATCTTAGGAGTAACTTCCCCACCCAGCATCCTATTCTAAGATCAGTGCTAGAGCCTGGGAAATTCAAGATTCTTTCAGGCTAATTAATTTCAAGTGTATTGTGGCTGGATGCAGGTTAGCAGTTAACTAAGCCATCAACAACCCTCTAGGAAGATAATAGGCTTGGACTCTTATTTATCTGTCCTGTGGAGTGATAGTTTGTCTGTAGTGGACTATTGTTACATTTCCCCTTTCTTCCTTCCTTCACCTTTTTACATTCCACAATAAAATGCTTTTTGTGGAAGCCATTTTTAATTTGGAGCTTGTGAGTGGATAATTACATTTGGAGCCTGTGAGTGGATAATTACATGAGAAGCTAGGCAATGTAGTTTAAATTTGGAAGTTTCACCTCTGAGAATCAAAGTAGTGGGTTTTTTTAGCATTTTGTAAAGATCTCCTTGATTTTAAAACCAGACAGCAATGGAGAAGGGGGCTATATCTATGCATATCTAAACACACTATTATAACATAAAACTTTTCTCCCCTAAATTTTGCATAGTGGTATTTTAGAATCACTTGGGAGCTAGGTAAGGGAAGTGACACATGGACTCATCAATATACTCTGACTTAGAAAGAAAAGTTGCCATAGTTTGAAAAAAATGTTGATTGAAAACTAACCCATAAAAACTCAGTTTTAAATTAAAAAAAAAAAAAATCAGATTTTATTTTTGTGTGAAAATATCTCTGAAAAATGGATAAATATTTTTTGTGGTTTTCACATTCCTTAACAAAATACCACTGACAACAGCCACACCCCTTGTATTAATGTCATAAAAATACAGCTTTCTCTTGATGTATATGCTTTGTCAGTAAGTTTTTGGCCAGACCTGTTTTCAGCAGAGCTTGTTTGGCAACCAATTATGGTCACAATATGACATGTAGGCATTACAGATGATAACAAGAATATGGAAGAAACACTTTGTTCCTAAAGTCTAAAATTAAAATACCTTCAACCAATCAGTCAAACAGCTGGGGAGCCATTAAGATGATGCTTATGTGTCTCTCAATACTAGTTTGACCAAAGCTTTCTTTTCATAATGTCTGACATGTAGTTCATGATCACTGGACATTAGGTGTAATTCCTAAAGAATCAATAAAAGTTCTAGTATCCTTAAAAAGTCTTAAAGATACTATTTCCAGCCAAAAAACAAACAGTAGTACAGAATGCTAACACAAAGAATCAATCCACTATCAATATGTAATTAATCTCTACTCTTACTGTGTGTAATATACTCAGATTTTTAAAAAGCTTTCTCGAATATGAGGTCTTTCCTCAGAGGTCCTTAATGAAGAAGGGTACCAGGAGATAGTAGGAAAGATCATTGGAAATTAATTATTGGTTGAAATGAAATAAAGTGTAGCATTAATTAATAATGTTTTATAATGGAAGAAGATTAGCAATAGGATCCCAGAGCAGTTCAGTGCTCAGACAGTTCAGAAGTGGCCCATACAGAAAGGTTAACATATGACTGAAAAAAAACATGTATAAGCCTATAAAAGCACAAGTGCTGTGAAGCTGAAAAGTTTATTCTTCTTTTCACAATACTAAATAAATAAGTGGAGTCCCAGAAAAATTATGAGACAGCAGCTTAAAGACAAAACAAAAAGAAATAGCTTCCCTCCTCCCACCACACTCCCCCCTCCCCCAGTAAAATAAATAATGCTTAGTAATCAGTGGATCTTGTGATTGGGGCCATCTTGGTACTCTGTTGTTCTCCCTTAATAGCACCTACCAGAATTCTTCTGGTACATCAGCTACAGGAAAATATTCAACAACTACCATATCTTGCCCAATCTCTTTCTTTTTGGTAGTGGACAAAATCACACTATTTATGAATTTGGGTTCTTCTAGTCGTATATGTAATAGAAAATCTGTTGCTTTCTCCTCTCATGATCAGTAACTGTATCTGTTGTAGTAATTTATTACCCGTTCCATCATCACCAAACAGTTAATCCATCCAGATTCTCTTTCCGCAACTGTAGAGCAAATTGCAGGTCTTCTGACTTTAAATGGGATAGCTGACTGTTTTATTTAAGTGTCTTTCTTCTGTTAATTAACTTTACAAAAAAAAAAAAAAAAAAAAAACAAACAAAAAAAACAAAAAAAAATCCAAAAGCAAAAACCAACAAACTGCTAAAGGACCAGGGGGCCCAAAGTGAGTAAATCTGCCTGAAGAGACTGCAATCTTTATATCAGTATTCAAGTAGAAGTGGAATAGTTTTTCCAGTGGTACAGTAATAAATTGTGTATTTCCTAACTCATTTCCCCCCTATATTTAGTTCACATAACTCTTGCATTGGGAATAACTTTTTCCTTTAATATCTGGGTTTTGTACACTCCTGCCTTTGGCTTTTCATGTGTGGCTAACATCACTATTTTTGTCACTACATTGGTTTGCACAACTATCTTGATCTTCAAATTAGCTTTGCTTTTCTTCATGGCTACTAATTCCTTTATCTTCCACTGCAAAATCATTTGCTGTTCTTACAAGGTTTCCTGTGAACTAGCAGTGCTGTTATGACCCTCTTTGCCAAAGTCTATATTTGTAATTCCTTGAAATTGAACTGTTCCACTTCAGTTTGTATATCTTTGTCCCTGTACCAGGCATTGATCCAGGTCGTATTTGGCACAGAATATATGACTGTACATGTGAGGGTTGGTGGACTCAGATTTTGAGTTCTATATGCCTTTCTTAATGGGATGTGAAGATTTCTGTAGATCAGCTAGAATACCCTTCATTATTTTTTCACAACTGACATAACTAAAGAAACACATCAAAGACAAAATCGTTGGGATGGGTTAGGAGATTATGAACTGTTAGGCTAGAGAGTTTAAATCAAATTATCAGTTCTTATTATAGATAACTGAAAGCACACGTTCAACTAAAATTAATGACACATATATATTTAAAAATAATTAATTCCATCTTTGCATTTTGAGGCTGTTGATCAGCTGTGACCTGGTCAGAGTCTTTCTTCCCATGCTTACGTATCAACGTCATATCTCAGAAAGGGCTAATAAAAAACTATTGTACGTTCTCTAGAAGTAACTTGTCTAACTTCCCAGTTAAAACAAAGTAGGAAATTTGCAATGATTCTTTTACTCTGTATCTGACCTAGAGTTGAAGAGAGGACTTAGATGTGCTGGACAGTTCACACTATCCCTTTCAGGATGTTTAAATTCTTGAAGAGGCAAAAATTTGTCTTTCACAAGATCTCTAACTGTTGCACATTCCAGAAAAAAAAAGTGAAAAACTAAAAAGGCAGAACACAAATTTTTGAGACAATTTGTTCTCACTAGGCCTGTGACTAAACTCGTGGAGCTTAATCACTTAGGTAAAATAGTTGTGTAGCACTCAGTAACACAGGTTTTATGTACTTTCTTAAATAGTGTAATTAAATTTTATAAAATTACAGGCCACAATGTTTCTCACATCTATCATCTCCTTAGCATGTTTGAAGACTATATCCACAACTGCTAACATTTATTAAAACCTGCCTATTTTAGACTAAAATAGAAACACTGGGCTGAACGGCTCCCAGTCTGTCAAAATGAACAAGGTTTCATCATTTGTGAATGTAGAGAAAAGTTCATTTCACCCTGTGTAAATTATTTGATTTAGAGTCAGATAGATTAAGCCATGACCATGGACATGTAAGTATCAATAGACCTCCATCACCTTCAAAGAACAGTTTAACTACCTGAAAAAAAAATTTTAAAAGGTGGCAATCTCAGATGGTCTTCTTGTTTCTGACTGAATACTAATTCTGAATATTCTAATGACCGTTATTAACTGTGGGACACGCAGCAGTAGCTGGCTGGACTGTTATCTAATCTCAGAGACAGAAAAGAGGAATTGTATAGATTTTATTACATCTGGTGCTTACAAAAGCAGATGAAATAGGGATGTTCGATACTGACTTTAGGGTATTATTAAGAGATTCTAGATAATTATGGCACATAGAAACAAAGGTAACTGGAGTATATCATAAACAAAAGGTTTAATTTTCCTACTATGTTCTTCTGTGGCAGACTCAAGGGAAAAAAACAAACCCACATGGTAGTATTTATATTCTTTCTCCAGGCTGTCCTCATGCAGGTCTTCCAAACAAAGTGTATTTTTAGTAAGATTATAGGAGATATAACTGTAAAACTAAAACACCAAAAAAAGAAAAAAAAGAAAGAAATCTGTTTCTTTGTAAAGAAAATGGAATATAAAACATCTTGCATGTAACATAGAGCATTTCATAATGAGAGTTCCTCAACACATAAACTTGCTTTTTTTTCCTTGACTAGAAGAATCAGGAAAATAAAAATCTTAGGATGTAAGTTGTCTTCTGGTTCTTCCCACTTTTATTTAGATTGGAAGACACCTGAAATACTACTCTTCCACTGATATAGACTTTTGGTCTGCTAGTGTAAGAAAGAGAATGTGTAGAGCAAAATGTTTCTTTCATTCAAAACACAATTTGCCATTCCCAGCACTCACTGTTCAAATCTCTTAGAATATAAATAGGGATATGAAAGTTGGAAGAAAATCTAACTTTGGTCTTCCTCCTTTCCTTTCCTTTCCTTTCCTTTCCTTTCCTTTCCTTTCCTTTCCTTTCCTTTCCTTTCCTTTCCTTTCCTTCTTCTGGCCTTTCCTTCTTCGTGTCTTATTCCTCTTAATTTAGCTAATTCTTTAAAACTTTTTCTCCCCAAGTATGCTAAATGCCTTTTGAACCTACAATATCTTTTCTCATCTTTTCTTTAATAAGAATTGTCCTAGATTTGAAGAACCACTTGAGTCAGAAGTCCATGATAAGTCAATTCAAAATGTTCTGCAAAGCTTTTCAAAATCTAGTATCTTCAAAGAATAGCTCATTTAGCCTCAGGATTTCAACCCTTTATTGAAAATAGTCTCAGCAATATTTTAATTGTGTTCCTTCTTGAAAATTTGTCTTTTTTTTTTCATGGAATTTCCAATTGTATTAGATAGAACATACTTTCTCCTTGTGTACAAAAGGAACTTTAATATCCCAGACACCCTCTTCTTCTGTCAACTTGATACAGACATTTCCTCCTCTACCTGACAAACACCGAATGAAGAGGAAGGTGAGCACTGTTTGGAGAAGTGTAAGTTCAGTTATAAAGAGTAAGTCACTCCCATAACTGGTAAGTGGCTTCCCAGGTCAAACATTTCTAAATTACTGATATTATGTGAATGGATTGGTGGAACACTGAGCATATTGGCAAATGGATTAAAGTAGAGCAAAATCATAAAATAATTTAGATTGGAACGGATCCCTGGAGGTCGTCTGTTCCAAAGCCGCACTCAAAGCAGAATAAACTTCAAAGTTATGTTAGGCTGGTCAGGTATTTATCTAGACGGGTTTTTACATGCAGATTCTATGACTTCTCTTACAAACCTTTCCCAATGACCAATCCCATTAGGAAGATTTGTTTCTGTTATACTCAGAAAACCTGTATCTTCATACTGAGGATGAGGAAGTTTAACTTAAAGTGGTATAAAATACTGAGCAAGGAGGAAAATAAAGGAGAAAGATCAAGTCTACTGAAACAGGAGTCCAATAACATCATATTTAAATAAAAAAAAAAGATTTAAATTATGTAAATAGTAACAGCTATATCTCTTCAAAGATTTTTCAGTTGAACTGGAAAAGATATACAAAAGATTGATGACCAGAACTACTACCACTTAATGAGAAAGCAAATGAAACACAGAGAAATTGCATAACTTGGTCAATATCATGTAGAGAGGCTAGGGCAGAACCTACATTTCTAAATTAGCCATTCTGACATTGTGGGTTAAGTCTGTTTTGAAGTTTTAAAGAAAGCCAATGAGATTGTACCACTCAATAATAAATCAGTTCAAAGAGGGGATATATCTTATTCATAACATCTTTAGACTTATACTTTTGGGGGAAAACAACTGAAAATTATTGTCAGTTAGAGGAAAAAAATATTCATCCTGAAAAACATTTTAAGATGCTTTCATTTAAATAGAGTAGTGACATGGGGAAAGGGAACAATCAATAGATATTTTCCAGTCATGTGTGACATAATGTTTTTCTCCAACACAGTACCCTGTCAGTTCACTGTGGCAGTGGTAAGAAGATATCAGTTACCGTCTTTCATTTTTCTTATACTTGCTTGTAACGTAAAGAAGCAAAATAGGAGTATTTTCTAGGAAAAACAAAGGTCAGGTTTGACCAGGTGCCCCAGAAGTCTTAATCCAATATATTGTCAGATGTAAGTTTTCCACTTGGAATATGGGTTTGAGTTTAAAGCAGGTAATCTTAAAATCTGAACTTGGATTGGATTTCATTTTTTAATATGAAGGTCTCTCCATAGCTTGCAATCCTTGAAACCACTAGACTAAACTTCGCTTCTTATTAATGTATTCCTAGCCTTCAGCCTCATCTTCTGTTTCTGCAATTTATACAGTAAGTCAGCTACCATTTTAACCCACCTCAAGTATGTGAGTTTTCCTGTCATCTCCTTGGTTGTCTTCAGAACTCGCACCCATTCACTGTTTACCCAACATGCCTTACAGTTTCCAGCAATTGTCTACCTTTAGCATCAAAGTTTTGTGTCTGGATCACAGATGAACCCAGGGGAGGAAGTTGTTATATGCTGCTGAATTAGGTACTAGCTCTGCATTTTCAAAGAACAATGTTACACAAATGAAAGTTCTGCCCTTTGAAGTAATGACTGAAAAAAAACAAACCAACCCCAAAGCAACCAAAAAAAAAACCCACCCCAAACCCAATCCTCCTACAGGAAAATTCTTTACAATTCAGAAGGGATCTGAACTACCGTACGTAGTTAACCTATGTGGAGCATAACATTAGCAGTATGTTTTGTTAATCAACAGTGTGGTTACTTTCAGAACAAATGAATTGTTATTATTGCCAACAAAGAATGTCACTCCTTTAGGTATATTCTGAATACTGTCAGTGACCTTAAGATGCATTCACCTGAATAAAATATACACATGCATAAAACATGATTTCATTTTCTTTATATTACTTAAAGAATTTCCCAGTGGCCAGGTAAATGAGTATATATATTTTGAAAAGTATATACAAGAAGTGACCAGCAAAAACCTCTGGTTCCATCGCTTCTATTAACTGAGTTCTCTAAGCAGTTTTAATGTGTTGTTTAATTGAGACTCACACATAGTCTGTGAAATTAAGCAGTGTTATTAGTTCTGCTTTATACCAAGGATCTGATACTCAAGGAATGATAAGGAAAGTACAAGGAAAATAATTTTTTTTAGTGACTAATGCTACAACAAAACAATGAATTACCAGAAATGACCACACCATTTCCTTTCTATTTTGATTTTATAATAAGAAACCAACCCATTCTACATAATTTTCTAAGTACTACGTTTATGTTTTCTTAAGAAAGAAGAGAAATACAGTGGTCTGGGATACAGCCCTGAGCAGTTGGAATCAGGGAAAGGGAAAGAAGGGAGTGGCTGTGAGCTGTGACTATGATCTGTGACCGAAAAAAAAGCCACATTTACTATCAGTGAATCAGAGGAGGAACGGAAGTCAGTCCACATCTTCCTCATACCTTGTAAATACATCCTGGTTGGAGCGGATTGTGAGACCAAAAGGCTGGATGGGAGTTATTTACAGGAATTCATTACTATCCAATACCCTTTACTTTCCAAAGCAGGAAGAATCTGGAACACAGAAAGAATTCGAAAAGCTCTTGAATTTTAGGCACATAATATGCTGTTTTTGATATTTCTGGCCAAAGAGTAATGACAACTCCCAGAATTTTTTTTTTCATTTCCACTTTTTTCAAAACTAATCATAGATTCAGGAAAGGCTATGCCTCTGTCTCAGAAACTTCAAATGTTTTATTATCAGTTCAAGGGGTTCAAGATGGAAGTATCACCAAAATGCAGAATGGAAGCTATGTCTGGCTTTGCAGCTCTGCTGCTCATATTCTCACAAGGAATTTTCCAATGCACTGAAGGGACTTAGAAACTGAAATTCCACTGAGGCATGCAGTGGTTCCTAAAACATTTAAGTTTTTTTGAAAATCCTTTCAAAATTGTTAAATATCCTTTGAAAATTCTGATAGGAAAAATGAATCTAAAAATTTTCCACAGCTGTATAATTTTAATAATACATGATTCATCTATTACCCTAAAAATTCCATCCAGTGCCTGAAAATATATATGCCTTTTTTTTCCTCATTGTTTTTCAGCTGTAAGAGCAAGAAACTTTTAAAACATATTTCTGTGTTTTGAGTACCCTAGAACTTTTTTTTTAGGCTTCAGCAGTTTCAGATCAGGAAATATGGGATTAAGACTTTCTGGGGTTCTCCTGTCCCCTAATTTCTATGCTTCCTTCCCTCTCCAACCCTGTCTGCAGCTAATCTGTAATAAAGGTTAATTTTGAAAAGCCAGCTCCATAATATTTACTCAATGAAGTAAAATGCTGAATGAAACACACTTGTAAAAACAACAGCAGCCCTTTCCTTGTGCAATGTAGGATGTGGTCAATCATTTGGCAATTCAGTTTTGGCACATCATGAACTATTTATTTGTTAAGTCCAGTTCTTGAGACTGTAAAAACGCTGGGAGGTTTTTTCCTTTCTCTTCTTTTTTTTGTTCCTTTCTATTCCTTCCACTGGAAACTATTAAGTTTGCAGAGCCTGACGTTTATTTCACATTGAAGCATGCACTATTGTATCAATAAATATTTAATGGTGTTGGGAGTTCAGTGGATATAGCCTCATATGTTTCTTTAAAAGAAGTTTTATTACCTGGTGAGTGCACCATGGTCAATTGAGCAAGAAAAAAACCAAACCCAAAACAAAAACTTTCCACTAAAAGATGACACAGGGTTCAGTTTCAATTTGAAGAGGGTGTGGAGGAAACAAGTAACCATATATTTTCCTGAGTGTCTTAGTCTTGGCACTGCACAGACAATTCCATTTGGGATAAACATCAGGGGCATTACACAGATCGTAAAAGCATTTGAGCTGAGAAAGTAAAGTGCTAGAAAAGCTAAAGTACCAAAAAGGAGCACACCAAAAAAAAGAAAAGGAGAGGTAAATTTACTTTGAATCTGTGCACCTTCTGTGATAGATTCACAGTGACACATGCATTCTCAGATTGTAAAACTGGTTTAAACACTCATGCAAAGTGATTTCAAGTATTCCTGGACAAACATTTGTTGAAATTAAATTTTAAATATGATGCTAAATTATTTAAACAGATTTGCAAAACTGTTAACATACACTTTACCGAATGTTGCATTTGAAACTACCTGGAATAACTTTGGCAGGAAAGGACCAAATTATAGCAAAACAAAAATTAAAACCCTGATAGGCAATAATAAAAAATGACATTATTGATATTATCTTCCTTACATTTGATTTATATTCTAAGCATTTACAGCTCCACTAACTGTCTAAACAGACTTCGAAACTAAATTTTACTTTATCTAATTTTAAGCATTAACTTAAAATGTCCAAGCAAAGTACAATTTCTAGCAAGAACGTTAAGATTTCTTAACTGGTTATCTATTCTTAAATTCAACTGTAAGTCATACTCTAGTGTAAATTAATAAATCTGAAAATTTGTTCATGTTTCCTAAGAAAACTCGTATGGATTAGTAAGCAAACACTACCTTGACAGAAAATTAGGACAAAACTCACAAAAACCTCTTGTAATTCAAAAGTGACCTCAGAAATCTCTATCAAATATGATAAGATCGATGCTTGATAGCTTGCAAGCAATATTGCCTTTTTATTTATGATTAAGACTTGGTGGCTACTAAGCTTACTGAGTAACTTAGTTATAAACTAAATGTTTTAAAACTAATTGAGGAATCTTGGAGGATATTACCTCAGCCTGAGTCGATTTGTTTGACAAAATCATATACTGCTTTCCCTGAAAGGTGCTTGGTTACATTTACATAAAAATAATAAAAATAGCAAGAGGACAATCTGCTGCTCTGGTGGGAAATGATACGGTTGAAAAGTAAAGGCTAGATAAAGAATAATAAAAAAATGCTTGAAACCGGGGTGCCAGGATGAAAGGAAACCAGTCAGCCTGTGACAAATCTGAGCTTTTGTCTCTTTTGCTTCATAGACTTTTAACTGCAGGACAAGGAAAATAGCCCGAACTCAAGTTTCTACTACCTAATCAAAGACCACACTTCTGTATCAGTAATCAGGAATCGCAAATATCCAAAAAAAAAATGAACACGTTCACAATTAGGACCAGCATTCTCCCAATAAGAAGTGTAGGTTGATCATACTGTGTCAAATATGGGGAAACCCTCATTCACAAGTACGTCATGAGTTAATCAGTCTAGCATATCTGAGTTCTCATGTCTTTATAGATTTTGATTAAACTCTTTATATAACTTAGGTGTTCAAAGCTGTAGATTACTTTGAAATGCATTGAGCTGAATACAGGCTACAAACAGAGGTTTGGGGTATCAAATTAAACTCCTGCTGGGCACTAGAAATATGGGCCAGAAAATGACCTCTAAATAAATCTAGTGGCTTCCCTATGTCTGTATTCATATTTTTCTCAAACCCTGAATTCAGCATCACAGGCAAGGATCTGGATTTTTCTCCCACATTAGTCAAGTGCAAATTTGAACTTGACAACTGAATAAAGTGGAGTAATTTTCCGTAATGAATAGCATCGTTTTGTTTCTCTTTGGAAAAAAAAAAAAAAAAAAAGGAAAAAAATTAGAATTACCTTCTGATTTTACTTGTAATTTCAAGGGCTTCCTTGTCATATTTTTAGAATAATTGTGTTATTTATACAATTTTTTATTGTAGAAATCTGCTTTATCTTGATATTGTATATATGGTGACATTCCTGCAGCTTTAAGTCATAATACAGGTGATCTTTCTAACGAGATACATGAATATTGCTCTGTCTCCCTATTCCTTTGATTCCAAGAGCTGAATCAGAATCAGAACTGTAATTGTGCAAAACTATACTGAAGAAGCCCAAACATGGTTGTCAACAGCTTAATGTGCACTGTAGAAATGAAGCTAGAGAAAAAATTCCCATTAGTATTTGAAGACTGAATTTATTACGTTAAACATCCACAGGTCAGAGGGTGGTTTAGAGTTTGTGCTGTACATTCCCCTGCTGTGAAAAGTACTTAAATTAAATTTTCATATATGAAGGCTGAAAAATGAGGCTTATGTGAGAAAATACTCTTTTTTTTCACAGAATGCGTTGATTTTAGCACAGAAATCATACTATTTCAGTTTCCATTCAAAACTATGCCTTTCAGTAACTTGACCCAAATAAGACTGCCTGGATGTAACCGACTTTTACCTTCTATAATTTGCAATGGTTGCAATTCAAAATCAGACAAACTGGCTTCAAGTTGTTTGGTTCCCACTGACTACCCTGAGGGAATGCTGTATCTCACAGGAAGCCATCAGAGCCAGTACCTCACACGACTGAACTCTACGACTTGCATGGTTTTCACAGAGAGATTTATCCAGTTTTTTTGGCTTTGGTTTTAGCTGAGAGTAAATGCTGTTATCTTCAGTGTATTTCTGAACAGAATGAAAATATGGAATACTGTAAATCATTCAAGGTAACTTTTACTCACAGGATTGCTAGAAACTTTAAACCAGAAGCTTGGGGTTTTTTGGTAATCATCCGTACTGAACCTCTGAACCTTCAGAGATTAACCTGTTGCAATGAAGGATGTGTGTGTGTTTACATGATAGCAAGAAAGAGAAAAAGAGATTCTCTTAAACGTCTACCTCACCAAGCAGATAAAATACCTATTACATCATTTTGAGAAGGATAGCCCGTAGACCAAAGGTTAAAAGAGCAAAACATTGAAGCTCAGTGAGAAGATTAGTTCCAGTTCTGTGTGCATGTAATTTTTAAATTATTTCTGATACCTGCATTAATTCTCTCTGTTGACTTTTCACAGTTCTTTGTTATTAATTTTAACCTTGATTATAATTACACATTTTTCATTGGCAGGTGCTTTAGAATGTAATGATAAGCAAATATGTAGGAAGAGCATCTACAATGGGTGTGGCAGGAAATCCCTGTGTGGACCGGTGGTGTTGAAAACATCTAAATACCGTATTTCAAGTGAAGACTAAGTTACATCGACTTTTTGCAACGCAATAGAAGCATGAAGTGAGAAAAAATATATGTGGTTGAGAACAGAAAGGAGATCTGGAAATTATATGAAGGAGATGACAGTGCTGAGACCTCAACATACTGTGTTTGCAGTGTATATTGATACAGAGAGGAGAACTCCGCAAAACATGCCTGAGCATCATATTTCACTTCTATCTGAGCTAACAACGCGGGACACAGCAATCACCCGCTGGCAAGCGATCTGTTTTTTCCTTCTGATGAGCAGGCCACATCCATGTCTTTCTTTACTCTGTAATTACATAGAAACTTTGGTTTGCAAATTTGTATTTTTATTCTAGATAAGATTTCTACAACCTCTTTTCTCAAGCTCATTTTCTCCTCCAGCTCTCCCACAATCACTGAAAGTACAGCACGCAGCTGCTACATTTTTCTGTCTCCCTCTTGGCCTAGTGAATAAATCATCTTTAATTCTCAACATTAAATTTGTCTCTCCAATGTCATATTTATTTTGCAAAACTTGAGTTTGAACTTGAAGTCTTTTCCACAGATTTCGCCCTTGGATGCAGCTTGATCTAATTACCCTGGTTATTTTTTGTTCCTATTTGTTTAGTTGTCATTTCAATAAACTAAAAAGTTTAGATTATGTGATATATAAATCTCATAGAAAATGACAGACAATAATACAATTTACCAGATCATACTATTACCAGAACTGTTCCTGGAATATCCAGACTTCTAGTGAATGGAGTAAGGTTCTGACAAACAATTTTGTCTTTTACCAAAGTAGTTTTGAAATCAAACGAGACACAAGGAGGTAAGAAGACCTGATTTAAAGTAATGTCATAATATAACAAGAGCAGGATTTCTTCAATGTTTGCAGTTCCAACCCAAATCAGATAATGTGTATGAATAAGAAAAACAACATATCAAGAGGATAGGAAGAGAAAGAAACAACTAGAGGGAATAACCATTCCCAAAGCCATATGAGCAATTTGGGCTAGGTCATGGTTTAGTTACAATTAGAAGAAAATTCCCACTCTCACTTTTAACAGACAGCACCAGTCAGTTCTGGACTTTAGCAATGGAGGAGTTTTCTTCTTTAGTGTCTCTAACAAACACTGAAAAAAACAGACATAAAGTAAAAGTAACTTTGCAAACTGGTATCCAGAAAGACACATTACTTTAGAAAGTTTCAAGTCTCAATTTGAAACTGTTCTCAATTTCTTGTCTTTCATTTAAATTAGAAGCAGGGCTATTTTTTGTTTTGTTTTGTTTTGTTTGTTTGGCTTAAATCTGTTGTACCTGTATGCACTCGGCCTTTGTTTGATGTACCAGCTGATAGCATGCTTATTAGGAGTCATAACTGCTGGCAATCAATACAGTGATTAATAATTTCTAGTCAAATGAGGGTTTTTAAAACATTTTGTGTCAAAGAAGCTTAGTAACATACATTGCATAAGCTGATTGCGCTTCACAGAAATTAAGGACCTTAGATAGCCTGGTTATTCCCAAAGATTTTGTCTTTAATATTACCTAATTTTATTGATCCCCATATGCAGGTATCTTAACATCTGTGAAAAAGTAACTTAGAGGTGAACATCATCTTGGCTCTTTTCAGTGTTAGATATAGTTGATCCCTGCATGTCTGTGAAGTTTTCTAGGATTTGGAGCATATGGTAGATCTTATATTAATTTGATGATGATAATTGTGATCCCAAGCATCTGGAATCCCAGAACTCTCCATGTGCTCCAGAGCTATGCACCTGGAAAGTGAAGTTCTTCAAATCTCATGCTGCCTCACTGCACGATAGATGCTACCATCACTGTATTTTTGGGGTTTTTTTGGGGGGAGTGAGGATAGGGCAGGGAAAGGGTTGAAATGAGTGAAAAATGGGCCCATTCCTTAGGGTAGCTGAAGAGATCTCAAATGGGCCATAGAGCTGCCTGTGCCTTCTTGATCTTACTAGAAAGAATGTGTGTGGGCAGGAAGAGATGAGACTGGGACTTCTTGCAACAGTGCTCTCTGGAGGATCACAAATCTGGTCATTCAAAACTGATTTATTTGATTTTATTGCTCTTGCATTCTACAATTCCAATTTGTCTTTGCTCCTTTCATATTATTCTTGACCCCTTGGTGAAAAGCCCACATAAGTCCAAAAAGTTCTTTTTAACAATTAAAGTAAACCTTCTTTATCCATTTAAAAATTCTGTTGTTCTTTCTTTCTTTTTTTTAATGTTTATTTTACTATAGCTTTTTCTCATACCCTTTCCCTTTCAGCTATTGATTTATAATTTCTCTGGAGACATCAGTAACGATGGAAGAAATTACAGGCTTACTTTGTAGAAGAATATTTTACATTTTCTGAAGGATCTCAAAGCAGTTTCATAACAAATGGTCTAAGCATTATAGTTCCCCTACGCATGCAAGCAATGTTACTATCTCCATTGTACAGCTAAGCAGAGGCAGAAGGTGACCTACACACTACAAACCAGAGAAAACATTTTGGATATCAGCAAAGAATCCAGACAGTTGGTCTCAGAAGCTAGCCAGGAGATCACACTCTTATTTAACCTGCCACATCACTGTGGAGAAACCAGCAGAACTCAATCATTTATTGCTTTGCATCTGAAAGGAAAAAAAAAAAACAAAACAGACAGACAGACATGGAAACAGACCACTGAACAAAGCAGTAGAAAATCTCACCATTTCATTTGTAGCACAAAGAGGGAGTGGGAGCAAATGCTCAGGCTATTTCCTACTTACTGTTGTTTCCTTGATTTATGTTTTCTCAGTGTTGGTAAGAAAGGTGGTGCATTATCATTGTCCAAAACAGGAATACAAGTTACATCTACAAATTGTTCATATATGTGGAAATGCAATATTTGCAGATGTGGGTTTACCATGGCAACAGCAGGGTTTAGCCCTTGCCTCCCATTAGCGTCAGCAGGTGCAACACTGCTGTCATGTGCTGCCATGGATGCTGGCAGCTCCGCTGCCTTATTTCCTGTGTCCACTTCTCATTCGTGTGAATGGTGAATCAGTGAGCTACCTCAAGCTTAACAAACATAGACTACCAAATTGACTAAAAATCATACAATAGTTAACATTTTTCCTTTGTGTTAAGCACATTCATAAAAGCTTACTGTCCTTGTTGGATTTCCAAATCTTCCTGTGGACATCCTTCTCCAGGCGCTCCATTGCTCTGCATAACCCCAACTCTGCTGAAAATACGAAGGCGACAAGGAGGGATGGAAAAAATTGTGCTGTTGAGGATCAAGCCTAAGATCTAGAAAGAAAAATGACAAAAATGTGCAAAGGAAGAGGCCAATCCAGCAAAAAGACAGATATGAAGTACTATAAATATGTTCAGCCCACCATTTTCCTGGCCAGGAGAAGACATTGTCTTGGCCTTTGATGCTAAAAGTTAATGTTTGCAGTTGATTTAGGGTCAGAACTCTCTATTCATTTTAGGTTGCCAAAGGACCCCCACTCTGTATATTTTGCTTCTGGCTCAGAAATGCATTTTATTAGTCCATAAATTAAGCTTATGGAATATCTTCAAGCTTCAAATTCACTGGGGAGGAAGGGTAGAAATCTTGAGGTTTTTTTCTGCTATGATTCAGAACGCTGCTGCCACTTGTAGTGGGTAAAGAAAGGGAAAAGCTCTACTTTTTCATGCAATCTTAGTAGCACAGCTGCATTTTATAACAAAAGCAGCAGACATTAGAGATACAAACATTTTTAAGAAATTACCACATTCTGAGCTTGGGAACTTGTGAGTATCTCTACATTTTCTATTTTTTCCCTGAGATAACAAAATTATTAGTTAAACCCTCAAAATATGATCTTTAATTTTCAAAAAAATCAAATGTTGTCTTATTTTTCTTTTTTTTTGTTAGTTTTTTAAAAATTAATTTATTCATTTATTTTTATTGATCACCTTTTAAATTGTGTTACTTTTAGAATACCTGGTTGCAAGCTTTTCTTCCAACAGCTGGAGCTTGGAAACAGGCCACTTTCAAAATGAAGACTTTTACTATCATGAAATAAAGCCGTGAATTTTACAGAAAAGTGCCTGACCACATGTAAATAATATGGGAAACCTGGGATAGTTGTGTACAAGCCCTCAGACAGTTGCCTAAGAAAAAAAAACATTTGATACAACCCCGGCTGTGCTTCGGTTGTACAAGCTTTGTGCATGTCTATGCTACACATACCAAATAAGTAATTATTTTAGATCAACATAATATGTCATGCTGTAGTTTCAAATGCTTTGATTACAAGCTTTTTGAATCATTTTTCATTTTGCATTTGGACAACTAACAGCACAGGATCCCACCGCAGTTTAGGGGTAGGGCCATTCGGGCTACTTCAGTATCACAATTCCTACCGCCGCACTTGGGTTGTTGAACCAGACCCAGTGAAACAGGTAGCATTTAGTTGCATTGCCATCTAGTGGCAACCACGGTGAATTCTTTGACTCCAGCTTCCAAGAGCTGTTTTTGCTCGTTTCCATCTGACTTCTGTGAAACCTATCATTGCTCTTTGCTAACAGAGGAAAACAACCCAGGTAATTAAGTTGAGTTAGAACTGTGGTCTGACTCATTCCAGCTGACTTCCTTTACTAAATTACATTTTGACCACATTTCTGTAGAGTATGTAGTGTTGGTTCCAGTGGTTCCTCAAACCATTTCAAATATATAGTCTATGAAACAGATAACAAATAATACAGGAAGCAGGCACCAGTGGTAAAAGCAAAGCTTGGGGATTCAATGACTTTGGTTCTCTTCCTGCTTTGATAAACTGTATGACCCTGGGTAAATCATGTGAACTTTTTAATCCTAGTTATCCCTTTCTAAAATTGGGCTCAGTTTACTTACTAGTTTAGGAGGGCTTTCTGAGTTTTAGTTAAAGAATGCCATGCTAAGAACTTTTAAAAACTGAAAATTAAAGAGGCTAGAGAAATATGGATTACTGCTATCCTTAACATTGTCTGTTTGCTGGTGTGTCGCGTTTCCCATTTTATCGGTAGACTGTAATTGCACACTTCCCTCAGATGCTACTCAGAATAAATTCTTCCAACATATCTGGGAGAAACACAGAGCATTCATGTTTTCCAGTTATGAAACTTCTCCCATTGTAGTAAGGTCAGGACATTAATTTCTTAGTGGCCCCAGTTCCTGTGGGCAGTTTATGCTGATAGTTCATTTTGCTCTTCTGTCACAGACCTGTCTTTCCATGACCATCAAACATTTGGAACAGTCTTTTTTTTTTTTTTTTTTTTTGCCAAGAACTTTAAAACTACGTAGATTTATCCCTTCTCACAAATCATTCTTCATTTATTTGCTTGTAGAGTAGTAAGATCAGCTGCAGCAGTGGCAATATCAGGTATCATTAGCCTAAACCTCACAGTTGTGACAGGATGTGAGGTTTGATCGTGCCATCAGGAGTCAAATGCTTTTCCTGACTCATGGATTTGTGCTGGAAGATGTGCCAGCTCATGACTCAAATCAATGGCACAGAGAGCCAGATTGTCTCACAAACCCTGAAAAAGTGAAGGAATAACATCTCTTTCTGAGAGGTAGAAATATAATTGTCACAGGACTTAGGCGAGACACTCAACTCCTAAATAAACTACATGAAAGTGCAGAGGTTTTGGCATTGTGTTGCACCAGGGGAATAGGTAGGAATGAGAGAAACATTGTCATAATAAGTCTGAGTACACTTGCATACCCCTGTAATGCAGATCCCAAAGTTGGAAGAAACTAGTAAGGATGTTTAAGGGGTAAAGCTGGCTCATGAAAAAGCTTTTGTGCAAGGCTTAGGTCAACCATAAAGAAATCCCCAAAGGAGCAACTCTGAATTCTGACAGTTTATGAATATTCTCATATTACTTCTTCACATTTAACCAGTTGTTTCAGCATTTAAGAGACATTGTTTCTGAAAACATGGTGGCGACCATTTTTCTATATCTTTATATCATGAAGTGAAATAGATGGATTTTTTAAAGCTAGATATTGATTGAACCAATGGTGATGACAATGTAGCTTTATGTCATGCTAAGGCTTTCTAAAGCTATCACCATTTTGCACTCATTACATGCATTAAACTAGATCCAGAAAATAATAAGAACCCCTAAATTATAAGTTGATGCCACTTGGATTTCATATTACAGTGTAGAATCCAAACATCCAAATCAGATATCTGTAATCTTCATTTGGTGTCTCAGTGGGTAGGATTTAGATGCCTCTAAACAGCAGTGCAGAAAGCTTACAAAGATCATACAAGCCTACAGGAGACAGAAAGAAGTCAGAAAGGTGTTGATAACAGCCTTCACTAGAGCCTGGATAGAGTTTGTGGATGAGAGAGTTCTAGAAAGTCCTGAGATCCAGAAGAATCTACAAGCATTTTCTGGAGAACAGGTATTTGCACACATACAACTCCTAGTGAAAAAATCAGGATGCTTTTTTTTTCCTTTCTTACTATCATTCCACATTTCTAAACTAACACAGTCTTAAAGAAGAAAGTGAATTGCAGAGAAGCAAGATTTCCTACAAGATATCCTTAACTGTATTTTCCTGAAAAGTAAGTCTTATTTCCTCAAGCTAAGAAGAACAATGGATCTTCCATCCAAGAGCAACACAAGACACTGGCTTGAAAACCACCACCACGTTTAAGTAGAGATATCCATAACCATGTATAACATGTGATTCTTCCTAATCAACAGTTTAGAAGAATGTCCTAAATTATGTCTCAAATAACTAGGAAGAACTTTCTAGAGCTTATCCATAGGCATCTAGACAGCAGTAACTCTACAGGTAAAACATTTCCTTAACAAAGGCACTTTCAGTCCTTGAAGGAAATGAAAAATTATTCAATTATATGTTTCAGTAAGCTATTACATTATTTTGGGTTTTTTTCTATTCTCTGAGTTATCCTCCTAAACCACCACCCCCAAGGCTTTGTGATTGTAAGGTACAAACAAGCTGACGGTGGCTAGATTCTCTGATTACTCTAACCTGCTCAGGATCAACAAAGTACCTTTAAATTTAGACCAAGTTACTATTTTCTTTTCCTGAGATTATGAATTATTTTTTAAAATTGACAGTTTTCACATACCTAAACACATGCTAAAAATTTAATAATTCTTATTTTGCTCATGCTCTAAATCAGAGCAGTAGTTTTAAATGTGGGCAAATAAGATTAGAATCAACATTTCTTATGAACAGGAAACTCAGGAGTAGTTCAGAATTAATAATAGAAAATGGCTAAATGCTTAGATCTTTGGGCTATGTAAAGTAGAACAGATATTAGGATTCTCTTGGATTTGGTAGAAAGGCATTTGTGTAAAATATATACATAATCTTCCCAAGGTAAAAGGACTCATTCAATCCTTAAGGGCAAGATTTAAAGCTAACATTTGTCTCTGTGATTCTCCACTGGCTCTGTTCCTTACTGGCAGCATAGCTTCTCTTGAGCATAGCTGCCAGTGTGGCTATTCAGTATTGTTTGATCTGAACTGCATTAATTTCTGGCTGGAATTTTTGGGTGGAAATCCAGAATTCCTGGAAGGCTTGGAGGCCAGCAGCAATAGCAAGCATCACCTGATTTCTTATGATGCCAGCTCCAAATTTCCACCACAAGCAGTTTCTAAGAATGTTAATGAGTGTAATGAGCAATTGGTGAAAATTACCTCTTTTTCAGCTAGAGCAGCAAAATGATTTTTTTTTTAATGAACTGACATTATCTCAAAACTTCATCAGAAATTACACATTTCAAATGCCTAGAGATCTGCCTAGACTTTTCTATTTTATTTATACCTTTTATGGGCTGGTTGAGAGTGAAAAATCATCCTGAGCATGCCATTGCATTGTAAATTCTATTGCTTAGATTTTCTGATCACAGCTTTCCATCCCACTCAGAAATGTCACAGCCTTGAGGAATTATGGTCATTTAATCAGCACTGAGCATTTCCATGTTCAACCTTCAAGCAGTGATACCAAAACTCCTATTCACAAGTGACAGATGAATTCACTTACTCTATTGCTTTTTGTATAGTGGTACTTTACAAATCACCTAAAGTTCTCTTTTCTTAATAAAGAAGAGTTTATCATCCCAATGACCTTCTAGGGGCTTTCATTTTTTTTTTTTCTGTTTTCCTTTTTTCTTTGTTTTCTTTTTTTCTTTCCTGTCAGTTTATAACAAATGATTCCATATCAGCATAAATGTGAGGATCCTGAGAGAATAACAAAGGATTAAACTTGGAACAGAGATATAGTTTACAGAAAACATTTGCTCTAGAATGTTTAAAGTAGGCAGTCTGTGATCAGCCGGCTGATATGCTGCACAACTTCAGAATCTGCTTAGCTATTTGGCCAATAGCAGAATAAGACGTTTCCAAGAAAAGCTTCTGTCACATTATGACCTTAACTGTGCTGGGAACTAATAAGGAACTACCTACAATGCAAATTTCAATTCCCCTATACTGTATCCCTGGTGATTTTTTTATTTTCCAAACTTCTTCATGGCTTAGTTTAATCCATTTCCAAAACAGACTAGGAAAGTGCTCCTGTTACAGAGTAAATGAATGCATCTATACTGCCATGCAAAACTAATCTTTCAAACAGGGCTGGAGGTCTATCCATGTTACACATACAATAAGGCATGGCTCTGGTCACTGCAGAAAGATCTATGTGGTAGACCTGGAAGGAGGTTTTCTTCAGGTGCTATTGTGCTTGGAGAATACACCAGACCTTCATTCACACAGGGGGCTTTTTATATAACTTGACCATCTCCACCTACTTTTTCTTCCCTTTGGAAGTATCATGTGGCATTACCCGATCCAGAGACAAATGAGGTTAACTACAGCATAAATTCTCTCTGGGTTTGGACTACCTATGTGGCAGTGGATATTTATAAATCAGAATCTCAGGAGTATCCCTTGTTTTATAGGAATTGCATGATCCCAAAGCTCTCATAAAGATATATGTAGGCAGTTTTCAAGTGTGTGAGGCAAGAGGAAAGGAGGATATCCATTTCCAGTAGCTATCCTGCAAAATCCATCCTCTGCTGTTGTCTCATACAGAAAAATCATAAAATTAGTTGTTAAACTAAAGACCACAATAGGCTAAAACATTCCTTGAAATATTAAAGAAGATGGTGACCGAGCTTGCAGAGCACAGGATTTTAATCAATGAAGTTTAGGAGAAATGTCATATTTAACAAATGGAAGGTAAAAAGAAATTTGTTGGAGCGTAGCATGAACTTCTGCTTGAATGGTTGAGAGGAAACACTTTGTGCAAAGAAATGTTTCATTATAAACTCTACAAATATGAAAGAAGTGCAAAACCATGCTTCAAGTGGGTGGGGTAAGAAATGTCTTATTTTTTCTTTTATGCTTTCTGCCACTCTGGGGAAAACAAAAAAGTTTTTGAGAAAACAGAAAAAAGTCTAATAGATCAGCCATTAGTTAGAAAGGGAGGATTTTTCATTTTATTTTGATGTCTTCCAGTCACAGAGATTTGTTTTATGTTACAATGGAAAGGTTCAGTGAGAAAAAAAATAGAGAGCACTTGCACACTGGTTCTAACACCAATACTTGGGGAAGGGGAGGGGATTTACATATATACCTCCTTATTAACATTAATGGCATCTGTGTGTGTAAATCCTAAGTTCATCAAAAAGAGAAGACTAAACCTCTTTGCATGTCATAAAAAATTCAGTGAAAGTTTTATATATAGAGTATACACACATGCACTGACAATAATTTCTGTTTAATAGGGTGTATTTACCAATGCAGAGGTAGTTTGTTTTATACAGGCATAGGTAACGCTGCAAAGAAAATAGTTATATGATTATAATTAAGATACTTATCTGGGCTTTAGACCAGTTAAGATCAGTCTCCACTGTCATAAAAAGGAGTCAGTCTCATTTCATGTAATCTTTCAGTGCCTCAGTCACATACTAATAGATATAATAACCTTTCCTTTCACTCACAGTTCACCCTTCTTGACATTTGACATTTGAGACTGTCAGCTCTTTGGGATTTGGATGTGTTTTAACACGTGTAAAAGCCAATACATATGCAGTCAAATATAAAGTAATCTAAATTAATGAATCTGTGCCATTTAGGAATTTCAAGTTGTTAAATGAACCTTGAGACTATTCTTGTTGCTGTGTACCAAGACTCTTTTTTAAAAAATATGTCTGTATTTTGGAATTTATTTTTCCTGGAGTTTCTTCCAGAACTGGTAATTTACATATGCAGTATTTGCTTCACCAAACTGAACCAGTGGCTCATCATGTCTCTTACACGGTCTTCAGAAGTGGATTTTCTAAAACAGCTGTGTGCCTGATTTTCACAGGAAAGGAACAAGATGGGTTCATAGGATATTTCAAGCTGGAAAGGACCTCATGAGGTCCCTAGTCCAATCCCTTTGTACTGGTTTTGGCTGGGATAGAGTTAATTTTCTTCATAGTAGCTAGGGGTCCTACGTTTTGGATTTGTGCTGGAAATAGTGTTGGTATCACAGGGATGTTTTGGTTATTGCTGAGCAGTGCTTACACAGAGTCAAGGCCTTTTCTGCTCCTCACACTATGACATGAGAGAGAGGGCTGGGGTTGGGCAAGAAGTTGGAGGAGACACAGCTGGGACAGCTGACCCCAGAGCTGAGCAAAGGGATATTTCATACCATATGTCATCATGCTCAGCATATAAAGCTGGGGGAAGAAGAAGGAAGGGTAGGGCATTTCGAGTTATAATTGTTTTGTCTTCCCAAGTAACTGTTGCACATGATGGAGCCCTGCTTTCCTGGAGGTGGCTGAACACCTGCCTGCTGATGGTAAGTAGTGAATGAGTTCCTTGTTTTACTTTCCTTGTTTTACTTTGCTTGCATGCACATTATTTACTTTACTTATTAAACTGTCTTGGTCTCAGTCCACTAATTTTCTCACTTTACTCTTCTGATTCGCTCCCCGATTCCACTGGGGGGAAGTGAGCCTGTGGCTGTGTGGTGCTTCTTGCTGGTTGGGGTTAAACCACAACATCTTTTGTCAAAGCATGTTCACCTATGAGACCAGACCAGGGCCCAGGGCTTTATCCAGTTGGGTCTTCAAAACCACAAAGGCTGGAGACTGCAGAGCCACTGGGCAGGCTGTCCCACTGCCTGACTGTCCTCACCTTAGCAGAAATTCTTCTTACATCCTGTCTGAACCTCTGTTATCTCAGCTTAAGTTGTCTCTCATCCTTCAACCCTGCCCTACTGTGAAAAATGTCTTCTTTATAATCCTGTCAGTCCTTGTCAATCCTTGTCAGTACTGGGGGGCTACTAGGTTGCTCCACTGCAGTTCTCTCTCCTCCTGGTTTAACAAACCCTGGTTCCTCAGCCTACCCTCATAGGTCAAGTGCTCCAGCTCCCAGCTGTCTTGTGTTTTTTGAACGTGCTCTGGTTCATTAAGGTCAATCTTTCTTCTTTCTCTTGCTTACTGTACTGGGAAAACCACACAAAAATAAAATACTGAAAGGTTTGATTTTTACTCACAGATATTACAGGCTTTCTATCTATAGATGTGGGGACAAGTTAATTCTTGGTCTCACTTTAATGAAGCCTTTAGTAAACTGAGGTCTCCTGAGGCATTTGGCATTTTGTGAATTGAAGCAGCATACCTGTGATTAGATGCATTGTACTCTGTCATGAAGATTTTGCTTCAATATTTTCTTGTATTATTTTTTCAATGTAAATCAAGAGTAAGTCAAAATGAAAGGCGAAATGTGTTTTTTGTGCATATCAATAGTAACTTCTAAATAGCTTGTGTGACCAAGACTCCTGAATGTAACTTCCTGTAAATATATCATTAGCAAATATTCTCAAAATATTATACTGGGCAAAATATTTTACCTGTTTTCACCAGCTGACCCACTTATCTCAAATACAAGACCTTGTGTTTATGTCTTATCTCTGATCCAGGAAAAAAGTGTATGCACCCGAGCTGTATATTCTGCGCATCAGTGAGAGTTCTTGTCCAATTGAAGTTCTGTACAATGAAGATTGACAACAAGAATTGGAAAAGTAAAAGTTGCTATATCCAAGGTTTGTTTCATATCACTCAATTCAACAGGAAACAAGCAAACAGTACATGTATAAAATTATGCACAGAAACATTGACATAGCATATGGAAAAAAAATAAGGAAATTTGAGTGCATGCCACAACTGCTTTCTAGCTTTCTCGAAGCCACCGCTGGAAACTTTCAAAACATCTGTACTCCTGTTTTGTAGGAGAGGTGATAATTTTAAACCTCTTTGACAGAGCTCGAACTTTTTTTTTTTTTTTTCTGAGAACTGTAACAGAAAAGAAAAGAAAAGTAAGTGAGATTCTACCACATTCTCAGTTTACAGAATAAGGTGCCACTCTGATGAAACTCAGCAGAGAAAGGCAGCCAGCAGAAAAATTGTCTTAGTGATTCAAAGGCACCTATCTCATTTAATGACAGAAAAAATAATGGGCTAATAATATGGCTACAGAATCTTTCGGGGGGGAATATCATCACAGAATCATGCTTTTGTATTTGTGTTTGGGACTGCCCTGACCCATGTGCAGGACCTTGCACTTGGCCTTGTTGGACTTCACAAGGTTTGCACAGGCCCCCCTCTCAAGCCTGTCAAGGTCCCTCTGGATGGCATCCCTTCCCTCCAGTGTGTTGACCCCACTACACAGCTTGGTGTCATCGGCAAACTTGCTGGGAGTGCATTCAATCTCACTGTCCATGTCTCCCTCAAATATATTAAATAATACCAGTCCAATACCGACCCCTGCAGAATGCCACTCACCATTGGTCTCCACTTGGACATCAAGCCATTGACCACAACTCTCTGAGTGCCATCATCCAGCCAATTCCTTATGCACCGAGTGGTCCATTCATTGAATCCATGTCTCTCCAATTTAGAGACAAGGATGTCGTGTGGGACAGTGTCAAATGCTTTGCAGAAGGCCAGGTAGAGGATGTCAGTTGCTCTTCCCTTATCTACCAGTGCTATAACCCTGTTGTAGAAGGCCACCAAGTTTGTCAGGCACAATTTGCCCTGAGTGAAGCCATGTTGGCTGTCACCAATCACCTCCTTGTTTTCCATGTGTCTTAGCACAGTTTCCAGGTGGATCTGCTCCATGATCTTGCTGGGCACAGAGGTGAGACTGACTGGCTTCTAGTTCCCTGGGTCTTCCTTTTTTGCTTTGCTAAAAATGGGGGTTATGTTTCCCCTTTTCCAATCAACTGGAACTTTAACAGACTAAGAAGAGAGTCACCTACTACTATCAGCAGTTGCCTTTTCTTCGTTGCACTGGTTGTTATACAGGGAGCAGACTACGCTGCCTGACTCAGTTCCACCATCTCTCCTGATGTGATGACGGGTCTTTCCTCTTCAGTCTGCAGAGTGATGAAGCGGTTCTGCAAGGGCAGCTCATGCTTCAGGGGAAGCCTCTTCCTCCTGCTACTCTTTGCTGTTGCAAGCTTCCATTCTTCTGCATTATTGGTCTCCATGTCTTCTGTGCGTGCCGGTGGGGGAGTTTTTGGCTGTTCAGCTGCAGGTTGTGGGTCCACTGCAGACTGTGCTCAGAACCAGCTATCTGACTGCTTCTCAGCCTCCCTGACATTATGCAGCCTTCTCACCACCTTCTGCAGCTCAGCCACCTGCCACAGGAGATA
>NW_010132912.1:0-1334 GCF_000699245.1 Pterocles gutturalis | reverse complement strand
GCAGGCAGGTCCCAGCCTGTCCCTGCCCCAGGAGAAAGGTCTGGGCACCTCCTGCAGTCGGAGCTCTGCACCGCAGCCTCTACTTTCAGCAATTCCATCTGGGTGGAGGCATTGGCCACTGCTGGGGTAGATGGCACAGACCCCCCAGCCAGTCTGCTCTCAGAGAGGTGCCCACCATTCTTCCTTGAGGGTCAGTAGGATGAGGGCCTTTTGCCTGTGCAAATGGTCACCGAACCGTGCCTGGTCTCCCACTCTGCAGTGGATGGCCCGTCTTTTTGAGGAGGTGCTCTCCCTGCTCACGCTCCTGCACAGACTGCCGAGCAAGCTGCCACCCCACGCCCTGCCTGTCTCCCCACACCCTGTTTGCCCGCTCCGTTGTTTGCCCGCCCTGGCCACTGGCACTCCCCTGGGCCATCTTTTCTAGCAGTGGGGGCAGCTGATGTTACTCCTGTCCCCACCCATGCCACGTCAGTCTCCCTCATGACAGCTGCCGGTTCCTGGGGGGGTCTCTGCACTCCCCTGGGGTTTACCTGGCTCAGGAAACCCTCGTGTACCCCGTGATCCCCGCTGTACTGCGGGACATGCCTGTGCTGGAGCTGATTGCCTCTGTGAGCGAAGCTCACAAAACAGATGAGGTCGGTAAACGTAGCAGAAGCTTGTAAACTCAAAATGAGATTTATTCTGATCAAAATTGCTTAGCATTCTGACAAACATAAGTAAACTACTGGTTCATGATGTCAAATGAAACTAATACTACACAGCCAACCTAAGAATTCCTAAGCTTCAGAATGATGACCCAAAATGCACAATCGCTCACCTAATAAGGTGAGGGCTCTCAACCCCGAGGGGTTACCTTGGGAGACATCCTGACCCAAGGGGACAGTCCCCAACTGCAGACCCAGTGCTCCAGGACTGACTCAATTTGGTCTCCAGTGGGACTTCATTTATACCCTAGTCAAATCTGTGCTGACATATGGCCAAGTCAGTTCTTACTGGCTGAAGACCTCATCTTCTGGCAACTGTGTACGTGACAACAGTTACCATAAAGGTGCAAAAAGTAAGGGTGCAAAAAGAATCATCAGCCGTTATGTTTCAATGGTCAGAAAGCCTTGGTCTTTATCAGGGTGGGTGTACCAGCCACAGGGAAACAAATATATTTTCTCTTATTCAAAGCTTTGTAGTTACAACTTAATTTACATTATGGTCTGTTTTATAAACACTAGGTGAAATCAACAGACACGTTATAACGAGATTACATTGACTTCACATTGTAAAACAAAGTTACATGATTAACCTTATGTCGTGGGTTTTTTTAAAACCACGGTTACAGTTTT
>NW_010132911.1:1507-4081 GCF_000699245.1 Pterocles gutturalis | reverse complement strand
TTTTTTTTGGTCAACTTATGCTGTAATCATTAAACCTTCTGCATAATTTAAAAGTAAACTAAACTCATTATGAATCTTGAAAAAAATAAGGTAGGATTTTTAGGATATAACTCAAGAGGCTCTGCACATTTGTATCTAATTTTGAAATATGAAAATACAAAATTTGCTGCTAGACAAAAACCTTTCAATGGCACATTGTTTCACATGCCCTGTTTACAGAAATTTCATGTGTTAAAACCACCTATACCTTTCTCATCTTTCAGTCACTTGCTGTCTTTCAAAATCACTTCCTTCCAATTGATTTTCTCTTCCATTATTTTTCAGAATACAAATACCTAGTTTCTCTTTTACTATTCCTTTCCATCTTTTTCTTCTCTCCCTTCTTTCATTTTCTTCAGTTGACTGAATTGACTGTATTTTTACCTTAATAATCATATATGTAGTCTATTTCAGAATCTGAAAATTGATGTGGAACAATAACACAAGACAAATAACGCTGCTGTAGAGTAAGGTTAGCCTTACAGATTACTGTATTTGATGAAGCTATTGGGAGTAGATGGGTACAAATTTATAAATTATTGCAATGTCCAGACAAATCTCTCTATACTGAGCTGGTCATTTGCTCATTTTGAATTGGCAGCAGTGTTTTACAATTGGCAGCTTGTCTTAATCAGGACATCTAGGAACTAATTATTTTGCTATATGTTCATTCTTGTAGCTATTTTAATTTTTTCAGCACCTTGATACATCAAAAATCAGAAACAAGGTTCCAAATAAAAAAAAAAACCAAAACAAAACCCAAACAGAAAATATACTTAATGAACTGAGGAAAGGAATTCCAGATCCATGATGCTCCAGTTAACAGATAATCCAGTTAATCAGTTAAAATGTGTTTCTGCAAAATATTTTTTTCCTGTGGGATACTAATTCTACTTACACAGTGGGGATTTTCACATGGCAAAATAATTAATCACTTTATTCAACCAAATTGAAAGGTTTTGTTTTGTCAAAAAGTAACTGAACATTAAGTTTCAAGGTTGGTTGGAATTAATTTACTACAATTTGTAGTTGTTGTATTTCAAAGACTAAGTTCCTCAGAGTCCTAGTCTCTGTCGTCCAGATGTTTGTCTAAACCTCAAAGCAGATCATGATGAGTTTTAGAAGATGTAGTTTAGCCAAGGAGGCTGGTCAATGACCTGGAAATTTCTAACCATCTGGCTTCTTAGGCAGGCCATAGGAGAGAATAGAAACACAAAGTGTTTAGAGAATAAAGGAGTAGCTTAGAGGTACCAGTAAATGCAATTTGACTGACTGAAATTCTGAATATTCATGTTAAATTAAATTAAAATTAACATTTTAATTTGGGGAAATCAAAACACTGAAAAGAAAAAGCCTTTTTTCAAGTCTGGATTCTGCAGAAAGTTTTAGGACATTGACGTTCTGCAGAAATGCAGAAATTTGTTGAGCCAGTTGATGAAACTTCCTTCTTCCCTTTCTCTCTCTTCATGTGAAGCTAGGCTGCATACTAGACTGTAAATGGACCTTCAGTTAATATCTCTCTAAAAAGTCCTTGTCTGGATATTACCTTAAAACACTAAGTGTCCAATAGTTTCCTAATTTATTAGAGTAAAAAAATATGTTCATATACAGCATAGTACTTCCCAATTTCTTTAAAGATTTTAAAGATCATAATACTTCTATCACCATAATACATTATCATTTATCTTTTTATTATATTAACAAACATTATATCTATCATAACTATACCAATACATGAGAGTACAACAGCAAGTAACGCTGATCTGTCACTACTATGCGTTTTGGGGTTTTGTTTTTTTTTGTTTGTGGGTTGGGTTTTTTTCCTCTATTTCACATCATCAGGACAAACACCGAGGATCTCAGACTTCTTTTTATGTTCAAACATTGCGCAGATCACATAACTTCCCTATATCATAGATTAAAATCAATAACCTAGAGTGCCTCTTCCAAGCTCCAGCATGCATCTCACAGAATCACAGAATGTTAGAGATTGGAAGGGACCTCAAAAGATCATCTAGTCCAATCCCCCTGCCGGAGCAGGAACACGTAGATCAGATCACACAGGAACGCATCCAGGCGGGCTTTGAATGTCTCCAGAGAAGGAGACTCCACAACCTCTCTGGGCAGCCTGTTCCAGTGCTCTGTCACCCTCACCGTGAAGAAGTTTTTTGTCATATTCAAGTGGAACCTCCTATGTTCCAGCTTACACCCGTTGCCCCTTGTCCTATCACTGGACATCACAGAGAAGAGCCTGGCTCCATCCTCCTGACACTCACCCTTTACATATTTATAAACATTGATTAGGTCACCCCTCAGTCTCCTCTTTTCCAGGCTAAAGAGACCCAGCTCCCTCAGCCTTTCCTCATAAGGGAGATGCTCCATTCCCTTCATCATCTTTGTGGCTCTGCGCTGGACTCTCTCCAGCAGTTCTCTGTCCCTCTTGAACTGAGGGGCCCAGAACTGGACACAATATTCCAGATGCGGTCTCACCAGGGCAGAGTAGAGGGGGAGGCGAACCTCTCTCGACTGACTGAC
>NW_010132911.1:0-1488 GCF_000699245.1 Pterocles gutturalis | reverse complement strand
TGGCCACGAGGGCACAGTGCTGGCTCATGGCCATCCTGCTGTCCACCAGGACCCCCAGGTCCCTCTCCCCTACACTACTCTCCCACAGTTCCGTACCCAACTTATTCTTGTTGCTGATCTCAAGGAGGCTGGTTGTGCTTCAGGGAAAGCATGTATACCCCACATGGTCTTTCTAAATACAAAAAACAAGTTATCACTGAAATATAAGAGAGAAAGAAGGCTAGTCCTTCCAGGATTTTCTACTTGCTTGTGCAAGCCCAGCTCTGGACTCTCTACAGGAATTTAATTTTCACGTGCCACTCTGATTCATATACTCAGTAGCAAAAGGGAGAGTTAAAAACATAGGAGTTGATAATTGCCAGCATCTTTGAGAATCCAAACCTCAAACTATCAACACCTTTGAAGAAGGGATTACATTGCATTCATTACAAATCCAGACAAATTCTAAGAAATCAGTGTCCCAGTTTTTCCAAACTACTGTGTAGCATCCAGCCTCGTGTTTATCAGAACTCTGTCAAAGAATCACCTGATCCTAGTAAAAGGGCGTCTCTCAGAGATTCAGTGTTACAGAATAGGAACAGTTTTAGCCACACGATGAAGACCTCCTTTTAATCAAGGATGAGGAACATCCCCATTCTTAATCACTCCATAACATTTTACTTTGCTGACCACATATCAGAGTCATAATGCTGGGATGACTCAATCCTTTCTTTTTGAGAGAGACTCACAATAAACAACTACATTTTCACCTAAAGTGATCCTGGAAGAGTAAGGAAATCATGCACCAAGAGAAGAAGCTTGAAAAGCAGCAGTGAGTGAATAACATGGAGCTTTCTGATTTTTGACATCAACGTCTAATTATTTCAGTAGTATGAAAAATTGGGTCCACAATTTCTGAACAGACATTAGTTCTCAGACCAAAATGGAAGGTGATAGGTAATATTTTGATGGGCACAGCACAGACATTTTTAGACAGTGTCACAGAACTTGTGCATATGAAATTTTCATCTTGATGCCTTCTCTCAGAAATATTTCTGAAAATGGTGCATAGAATTAGAATGACAGAAGCAAATTACATCTTCCACACAGAACATTAAATGAATAGACTGCATTGATCAATATATACCAGGTCACATTAGGTATGCCAGAAGTCTGCACTAATCACTAAAGACTTGAAATTACGTTTGACTCTGATTATCCCTGATCCTAGGGCATGTACACAGAGCATATAAAAAGACAGGCAGTTACAGAGCATGCAATTAATGCTTTTCTCTTAATAATAAACTTGGTATTTAAAATAAAACTGTCCTTTCCTTAACTATTCACTGTGTTTTTCCCAAACTGAGAAAGCAGGTGTACATATTGATTAAGATGTCTGTTATTCTAATCCTTTATTATATTTTGGAGTGAGATTTTTAAGAGCTTCTAGCAAACTAAACTGAAATTTAAATACTGAAATTTACTAGAGGGGTCAAGGACAATAGAAAG
>NW_010132910.1:9079-11100 GCF_000699245.1 Pterocles gutturalis | reverse complement strand
TTCTGGGGGTTCAAGGTCGGCGGGTTTCCTCGGTGGGTTTGGGTTCTGGGGGCTCCGGCTGCGACCCGGACGGTGAGGGAAGGTGTACAGAGGGCGCGATGCAAGTGTCCATCGCCTGCACAGAGCACAACTTGAAGAGTCGGAATGGTGAAGACAGGCTCATCAGCAAGCAGAGCACCACTACCCCCAACGTAGTGAATGCAGCCCGGGCTAAATTCCGGACAGTGGCTATTATCGCTCGCAGCCTGGGGACATTTACCCCGCAGCACCACATTTCCTTAAAGGAATCCACCGCCAAGCAAACGGGCATGAAATATAGGTATGGTCCCGGTCTCGCTCTTTGTTCCCTTGCAGGGTGATGGCTCGTTACTTTGCCTCTCGGGAACCGCTTGCCTGGATGCATCTGGTTTTGCAGAGGAGCTGGCTGCCAGGGTTATTAATAGATTCTTAAACTTGTGCATAGCTGAATAGCGTGTGGGCGTTAATGCTTTGCAGGCACAGGTATCTGTGATTTTTATACCAAAAGCACTTGCCTGGGTGGGTTATAGATCTATAATATATAGCACTGTGAATTTACAACAGTGCTGCTAAGATGGTTTCTGTTAAGCGCTCCATATAACTTATATGGGTACTAACGAGCAGAAAAATCAATTAGCAAAGCGTGTTTGAGGCTGGACAGGGAAAGTTCATTTGCAGTGTGTTGGATGGAGCTGGTGCCATTCCATCACGGTGATCGCTTCCTGACTTCTCACCCGGGTCACTTGGTGAAGATGAGCTCAAAGCCAATTTTAGGTGAAATGCAGAAAAAAAAAAAAATCCTGGGCATTGTTATAAAATGCATCTCACAGATTTTTATTCCTCCTAACAGGAATAACAGGCAGGAAAGATACCGAAGGGCTGTGACTTGAGTGTGAAGTGCTCGGTGTGGGCAGCTGTCAAGCTTTCCTGTCATGCCTTGAGCTGAAAACGAGGTGGATTTCTGTGACTTTGGCGGATTTGCCTGGTCGGGGTGTCCTCAGCCACCGACGGGTGACGTTATTGGGGCTGGGAGAAGGGGAGAGTGGGGGGATGCTCTGCACTCCCTTCCTGCCCCCCCGGGCAGGGCAGCTGATGTCGGGGGGTCCTCCTGGGGAGGGTGGTGAGGGGCGTGGGGCTGTGGGCAGCTTCAGCCAGGCTTGTTCCCAACCCACCAAAAAACGTCCGAGGCTCTGGTGCAGCCACTCGGACCCCCTCGGGGGGAGTGGTGTGGGGCTGGGGTGCAGGTTTGGGGTTACGCTGATTTTACAGTCATGGGGGCGATGCAAAGCCAAGCCGGCTTTGGGCAGTTCTGCAGCTCTGAAAACGTCAATATGAACTCTGCAGGAGCCGCCTGGACGGGGCGGATGGGAGCAGAGTGATGGGATGCTCGGATGTAGTTTGCTGCGAGTTGCTTGAGCTGTTGATAAATCACAGGGAGGCTTTGCCCCAGTGGAAGCCCAGCCTTTCCGAATTTATCTTCCTGTAGTTTGGCCATGACTAGCTTCCAGCGGGAGCATTGGATCCTTCTGCCATGTGCTCCCAGTGCGGTTCGGGCAGTGCTCCGGGGCGAGGGCAGAAATGCTGATTAACATCTCCCAGAACTGGGTCCAGCCGGACGGTGCTGGGGATGGTTGGGTGGGCTCCGTGCTCCGGGGGTCCTGGGGGGCGGCAGTCCCGGCTCCCCTGGGCTGGCCCTGGCTGTTGGAGGGCAGTAATGGGGAGATGGTGGCACTGGGGGGATGGCAGCAGATCCTGCCCAAAGAGAAGCGGCTCTCAAATTCAGGATGATTTGTCCTTTAATGAGATGCCCACAGCATCCCAGTGGAGTAGGGGCCAGCTGCGAGCTCCCTGTGACCCCCCTGCCCTCCTGCAGCCCCATCCAAGCCGTTACACCTCCCTGCCTCAGTTTCCCCCAGCAGCACATCTGTGTCTTTGATCACGTTGTTCAGAGACACAATCTCTTACCAAGCCATGGCTGCTGCTTGTTAGGCTTGCGGACGCCC
>NW_010132910.1:4445-9048 GCF_000699245.1 Pterocles gutturalis | reverse complement strand
GTACTAATTGCCAGCAGTTATCTCTGCGGATGTCCCGCGGGCTCCCGGCGCTATCGGTGTACCCACATGCCAGGTGATTGCAATTCTTTGCTGCCCACATGGCACAAAGGCTCTGCAGGCTCCGGAGTTGGGCCTTTTAAACACTTTCTGCCTCATTTCTAGCCAAGGGAGAGGCTGCTCTCGGCACAGCCCTGATGATCCCCAGCTTCGGCCCCGGGGAATGGCATCAGGAGCAGCATCCTGCTGGTGACAAGGCTGATGTTCTGTCTGCGTGACTAATCCCTGCCCCTGCTCCCAGCTCTCTCCATATCTGGAGCTGCTTTGTGCCCCCAGGGACGCAGCGAGGGGGGATTTGGAGGAGGAGCAGACTAAACCCCCCGGCTCGGCCGCGGTGCTGCTGCGGTGAGATAACCTTTAGTTGGGGAACACGCCTATCACCGGCGGCAGAGCTGATATTTCGATATCTCTGGGGCCGGTTCCTCAGTCCGAGGGAAATCCAACGCCAAAGGCTTTTCCCAATGGCTGCAGCAATAACCCTGCAAAGCCCCCCGCTCCCTGACATCCCAAGCTGAAGTCCTTCCCAGTTCATTTTCTGCTCCAATGGTGTCCCTGATGCTCAGCTGTCCAGCGTGTCCCGCTTAAAATCCTCCACTAGCTCAGCTCACCCCTTGTTTTACCCTAAAAATCCCAATACCCGCTGCCCGCTGGGACCCCTGGCCATGCCATCACCCCCATGGCAGGGCTGCCCGCAGCTCCCGCCCTGCTCCCGGGATGCTGCCAGCCTCCGATGCCAATGGGATTATGTAAAAGGGAGAGACAGCGACTACGCCCGTGGCAGGGGGTGGGGGCGGGAGAGGTGCCAGCTCAGGGGCTTTGCATCCCATGATGTGTTTCTGGACCCGCTCCAGCTCAGAGAGCGAATTGGAATATGGAAAGAGAAAGTTTACGGGAGTAAATATGTTCATGGGGGAACATCTGCAAATACGAGGGCTCAGGTGTGTTCCCGTGGTGTTTGCATGAGCAAACCCTGCTTTGCATCTGCTAAAACCTCGTTTTGCATCGTCCCTGTGGGCTTGTGGCATCAGCCGGATGGGACCTCCCCAGACATCGCCTCTGCTGTCACCCTCGGCTGCCTCCTGCCTGCGGAAGGCGAGTGGGGAGAGGAGTTGATCCCTTTTATCTTTTTTAACGCTCCAGTTCAGTCCCACTGCTGAGCCTGCCCAGATGCTCGGGGAGAATATCTGGGATTGCTTCAAGTCTTTTTCCCTGGAAATGCTGTCGTTGCAGGGCTCGGCGTGGAAAATCACAATGTGCCGCACCGCTGCTGGAGACAAAGGATGTGGTTTAGCATCCCTCCAGTGCGCAGCGTGGGAGGGGGCTGGCAGGCTGGGCTTCACCTGCTTCGGACCACCCCAAGGTCACAGCCTGGCTTCTTCTCCCTTTTAATTAGCCCTATTTTTAAAAAATGTATCGTCAGCCCAATTCAAGCTGCTGGTAAAGTGACCACAGCCCTGATCCTGGTGTGCCGGGCTATTAAGGAGGTGTGCCGGGCTGTTCAGGGGTGTGTTGGGCTATTTGGGATGTGCCGTGGCCGCCACAGAGAACAACTTCTCAAACAGAGATTTGTCCCAGCCTTCCCATGCTCATAGCAGCAGCTTTGCCATCTCGCACGCAGCAGGACGCAGCCTTGCCCTGGAGCGTCGTCCGTGCCCGGGACGTGGCCGGGAGCTCGGCCGTGCCAGGATCGGGGCTCAGCTCCAGCTTCAGCCACTGCGCTGCCGATTCGGGGCCAGGGGGGCCCCGCCCACTTGTCGGCCACTGCGCTGCCGATTCGGAGCCATCAGCATTTCAAAAATAGCCCTTTGTGAGAGCGATGCCTGTGCATGGGCACGAGGGACCCAATTTACGAAGCTCAACTGTCCGTGCTCATAAATAATTGATGATGTCAGCTTTGACCATTAACTCCAGTGCCAGCCTAAACAAAAAAACTTTGACTGCAAAGGTAAGCAGGTGGAGTTCACCACCTGGGCTCAGCGCCAAGCCTGGGGCAAGGTGTGGAGAGGCAGGGCATGGTCCCCCAGGGGGAAAACCCATCCCTCTGCCCGGGGTGGGATGCCCAGCCCTGTCTCATGGCCACTGTGCCCATGCCACCGCAACGCTGGTGGGCGGTCAGGGCTGCGAGGGGAACTGCCCTGCTGCTGCAAGCACCGTAGGAGAAATGATGCTTCTTGCAGTCGTCGAGCACCGGGCATGCAAGGGTTGTGCATCGCATTTTGCAAGGTCTGGAGCCGCTTTAGCAACCTCTGACCTTTCCTGGGAGGTGCTGCAGTGCTCAGCTCCCTGCTCAGCACCGGCCGCTGCTCCAGAGGGCAAAGCACCAGTGTGAACCCCGGTGAGCACGGAGGGTCCAGAGCAGACCCAGCTGGCAGGACACGGGGTGCTGCCGCCCGCCTGCTCCCTTCTCCCGGAGCTGCAGGGTGCCGGTGCAGGGTGGCCTGGTCCATCCTTTTCTGACTTGGGATTTTTTCTGACTCGGGATTTTTTCTGGCTCGTTGCCCCGGTGCTGCTGCTCGCCAGGATGCTGCAGGCTGGGGACCTTCCAGCGTCCCCAGTGGCACCGAGGCAGTGCCCTGGCCATGTTCCCGCAGGGTCATTGCATCCCACCAGCTAAAAACTCATCAGCAGTTTGAAGGCATTTTTCTCCACTGACTGCCTGAAATTGTGGGTTGTTATCGGTGCACATTAATAAAGAGCTGCCAATGCATGGCAGTGGTGGGTGTGTTTCTCCCGTGGATCCAGTGGGGTGGCTCCTTCCCCCCCAGAAGGGGGGCCGGGGCTTGGCTTAGCCGGGGTCAGAGCAGCGCTCCGGGGGCTCTGCACACCACTGACTGACCTTGGAAGAACAGTGGAAGTACTACACTACAAAGAATAGTCCTCATCCCCCTTTTCTCCCTGAATAAATACCCGCTGGCAAACATAATGTGGGTATGTACAAGTGTAAACTTGCAATCCCTCAGATAACTG
Organism: Pterocles gutturalis; assembly: GCF_000699245.1. Taxonomy (NCBI): domain Eukaryota; kingdom Metazoa; phylum Chordata; class Aves; order Pterocliformes; family Pteroclidae; genus Pterocles; species Pterocles gutturalis. The sequence continues at coordinate 6,024 of NW_010132910.1, read as the reverse complement.
AAACCTGTCCAGCGCCGGGGGCCAGCAGGTCCCAGCCTGGGGGAGCGATGCTCTGGAGCATCCTCTGGAGAGATGCTCTGGACCTTCCCCCCGGGTTTATCTGGGAAGGAGAAATGCAAACCTGCTCCTGGGAGACATCCCGCAGCTGTTTCCCCTCCGGAGAGGTGCTGGGCATGGCCAGGGAGGAGGAGGAAGTGCTGCCGGGGGGGTCGGGGCCCCGCAGAGCCCCAGAGCTGAGTCTGAGCCGGGCAATTTCCACCAGGAAAATGAGTTTCGCCTCCGTGATCGCTGGCGGTTTCTTCTGCTCCTTTGAACACACCCAGGTGACCCGTGGGCTGGAGGGGAAGATTGCGATGCTTTAAGTGCAGATTTCTTCCTCGGCATTATTAGCTCTGGCGTTGCGCTGCAGGGCAGGCTGTGCATGCGGAGCCGGCGCCAACAGCAAACTCCCAACCTGCCGGGGCTGGAGAAACACTCGGGTGGGTTTGGGCTGCAAGGCTAGGTTGGAAACAGAAGATAAACCTCTGATGCTTTTCGAGGGGTGTAAGTGAAAATTTGCAGCATTTCAGGACTGGTTTCTTCTTTTCCCTTGCGTCGCACCGCAAGCATTGACCAGGATAACAACCTCGTGTGTTTAGCAACCCAAGGTTTGCTCAAGCCTTGCTGCAATTACGAGTAGTTTGCAAATGGCACGATTATTTTGATATGAAATGACATATTATTTTGGTAGCTCTCCACATCAGGTTGATTTTTATGGCTCGTTGACTGATCTTCATTTTATCGCTGTCAATTCCGACCGTTCCATTGAGCAGAAGGGACTTACGCTGAATTCACAATGGGTTTTCCCTCAGGACTGTGGCTGGTAACGGCTACAGAAAAGGCAGGAATAACTCAAAGCGGGAGAAAAAGGAACCAGCTGGGCAGACAGAGGCTGCGCTGGTCTGAGCAGCTCTCCGGGATCGTGCAGCCGCTGAGTGAGGCTGGGGGTTCCGCGGGGTCCGGGGCTTCTCATCTCATTGCGTCGATGCCAAAGCCATGGTGAACACCGCAACCTTAAACCAGTGCAGAAAAAATATTTCCAAGTGTTCTAATATTCTTCACAAAACTGTTTCCAGCTTATTAGGCATTTTGGAGACATCTCTCCACCAGCCGAATTGTACATCCCCGAGTGAGGTCTTGCCGGGGACAGAGACTCTGTCCTGTGGTGCTGGTGGCACCGGGGGCACTGGGGCAGCACAGCAACAAGCCAGGGGTGGGTCTGCCGTCGGTTCCCACCCCCCATTTTAATCCCAAGAGAGTGATGTGCTGAGGAGAAGAAACCTGAAGCCAAGGACAAGCGGTGCTCTGGAGGGCGCGCTGCTCAGGCGGGGTTTTGTTAAGCTGAAGTGAAATTGTGACATTTTAAGGAAAATTTTAAATAATGCAGCTGTGTCCTGGTGGTGAACTGCGCGGCTCCCGAAGCTCGCTGGGGACCGTGGGGTGGTGCTGGGGCACAAGGCAGCAGTGCGAGGGCATGGGAGCTGTCTGGGTGGCTGTCCCCATCACTGGTGGGCAGCTGTCCCTGTCACTGGCGGTGGAT
>NW_010132910.1:4089-4378 GCF_000699245.1 Pterocles gutturalis | reverse complement strand
CTCGCCCTGGCCCCAGGGGCGCTTGTCCCGTTCACTTGTCGTGGATGTCCCTTTCACTGGTGGGCAGCTGTCCCCATCACCAGTGGGTGGCTGTTCCCATCACTGGTGGGCAGCTGTCCCCATCACTGGTGGTGACTGTCCCCATCACCATTGGGTGGCTGTCCCCATCACTGGTGGGCAGGTGTCACAGCACTGCTGCTGCCTGTGCCACCCCAGGCATTGCGTGGCCCGGCCCCTGGGTCCACTCTCACAGGCAGGGGTGGCTGGTGGCTGTCTCCGGGCACTAGGC
>NW_010132910.1:3828-4065 GCF_000699245.1 Pterocles gutturalis | reverse complement strand
GGTTCCTGACCCCCCCCCCATCCCGAACCATTCCCCGCAGTGTGACATTTTCCATTTCAAATCCGCATGACAAGGTTAATCTGATGCTTAAATGGACGGAAGGAAAGCTGGAACGCAGGAGCACAGCTCATTTCATTACTTGTGAGGCGCACAGTTTGGGATATTTAACGTGCATTAGTTTAGCCTGGCTGCTCCGGCAGAATCCCACCGGAATTTTGACCACGCTTATTTTTATTT
>NW_010132910.1:1519-3414 GCF_000699245.1 Pterocles gutturalis | reverse complement strand
GCCCCGGGGTGGCTGGGTGCATGGTCAGGGCTCCGCAGGCACTGTGCTGGGGGCTTTGGGAGCTGTTTGCTGGCTAAGCTCTGCTCAGAGAACAAACACAGATAATCAATGGGCTTGAGAAGCAGAGAAGCAGGAGGATTATTGGGAAATAAGCTCCTGAAGCTCCCGGAGGCCCTTTGTCCGTGGCACCCCAGTGAGGTCCTGGCGCCTGGCCTCTGGCAGCTCCCAGATGGGAACAAGCTGCTTTGGAAAAGTTCTGGGTGTGAGTTATAAAACGTTCATGGCACACCTGTGTTGTCCTGCTGGCGTCCCGTTTGCCAGAAAAGCCAAGCCCTGCCTGCGGCAGCGGCCCCGCGCGCGTCTCCCGCAGCCCATTGCAGAAATACCTAAAATCTGCCCCAAAAGTCCTTTCTGAAAGGCTGAAAGTCCCTCACAGTAACTAGAACACAAATCCTGTTATTTTGCACAGTGGTCTCCCTGTCTTGGCCCGATTAATTTTAGAATACTTCATGCAAATAGCTTTTACCTAAATATTTATGCAAGAATAAAGGAGAAGGGCTTGCCTTGCCGGGCTGACCCTGCTGCAGATGCTCCCGGCTGCAGCCGGAGCCGACCCAGCGCTCGCCCAGGCTGCTCAGAGCCCTTCCCTCCGTCAGTCTCGTGTCTGGGTCGGAATGAGCCTCCCCTGCCTGGGGAGAAAAGCCGTGCTTGGCAGCTTCAGCTCATTCAGTGCCTTCAGCTGGGTGACTAATACTTCCCAAGGTGGGCCAAAGGATGGGGAAGGAACAACCAGTGACAGGGTTTTAAATTTTTTATTTTGCCTCTTGCAGTCTGAAGTAACGCTGAAATGCGAGAAAATGGCATCAATTATTTACAGCCCCAGGGATGCGCTGACTAGTGACAGCACAGCCAGCACCCTATGCATGGGGATGATGTGCTCAATAATTTCCCACGTGGATAAAGCGGGACAGACCCGGGCGTTGTTGCAGGGTTAGGGTCATGTTCCAGGTGTGCCGGGGCTTTGCCGGGTCTGAGAGTCGCAGCACCGCCGGCTCGGGTACCGCTGATGGGCGAGGGGGGGGATTAGCCCGTGCACAGGTGTGATGGGGAGATCCCCGCTCCTCCCTAACGTCTGCAAACAGCTTGATTCATGCAAATCCTTTAGGAATTGCAAGATTATTTTTTTTTTTCACAACGATAACGCAATTCCCTCAGACGTTTGACATTCAACGCTTCAAAAGCGTCACTGCAGGATGACAAATATATTTTTTCTTTTCCTCTTTTTCATCCTTGGGTCCCACGGCTGACGAAACACGGTGGGGGCAGGAGAGCCGGGGGCTCTGCATCGTTCCAAGATGTGATTACTGGAATCGAAACCCACCCCTGGCAGAATTATCCCCCTGGCAACGCCACCCCACACCCCTGTGAATCCAGATGTGCAATACAGATGTGCAGCTGCTGCTGTTGCAGCAAACTCTCTGCAACCGTTTCTGTTCCAGCCGCCCAGGCAGCGTGTGCCGGCCGAGCTCGCTTGGTCGGGAGGGAGGGAATGGGCAGGAGCGTCGCACACGGGAGCCCCGCCGATGGCACGGATCCCGCGCGGGAGGCTGAGCATGCCGGCACGTCTGCCAGAGCCACGCGCGGCAGCCCCTGCGCTTGGCTGCAGCCCATCTCTTTTTGCCTTATCTACATTTTAGTGCGTCATCTGCAACTTTTCAGAGGATGCAGCCAAAAAAAAATTCTGGGGAATTTCAGCTGAAGCGACCACCTACGCACCCGGTGGCCCTACGAGTACGGGAGATGAGCTGGAACGCGTGAACAGAGCCAAGAAACGGGGGCTAGATGCCATTTCGGCACCTGCTTGTCCCCTCGTGCCACCGAGCCAGGGTGGCCAC
>NW_010132910.1:346-1482 GCF_000699245.1 Pterocles gutturalis | reverse complement strand
GCTGTTTTGCGGCAGATCAGCGCTGCCTTGTTTCGCCCCTGCAGCTACTGCACCGGTAACGGGGTTTTTTCCTATTTTGTCTCATTGACCCAATGCTTGACATCACTGCTGCAGCGGTGGGGACAGTCCCCAACTCCCCCAAGCCCCGGGGTCCCGAGGGCTGTCTCTGCATGTCCCATCACTGCAGAAACCTGGAGAGGAGGGGAGATGCTCAGAAGAGCCCCTGGGACTGTGTCGCCCGCCCGCTGCCCCTCTGCACCAGCCTGGAGAGCAGTTTTCCTCCCGGCGCGCCTTCGCCACGCTGCTGCGGACACACATGATTAAAATCCAATTCTGTTTTATTTCTGTAACATCTTGGGCAGAAGAGATTACAAAGCAGTTTGCAAAGCAGCAAACACAAGCACAGTCAAACACTGCAAGCGTACGGCTGAATGTTAAAGCAAATTCAAGGGTGCACGTGCTCAGCCACGGAAATAAATCTGCATTTGCTGCTTGCTTGCGTGGCTGCCGGGCCATCCAGCTTCTTCTGCAGCTTTGCATGTTCATTGATGCTTCTTAACATCTGAAAACAGAGCTTCAGAGTTCCTGATGTTAGATGCATCCCTGTCTGTGCTGCAGCTTTGCAGCTGGAAGCTGTCCTGGACTCCTGCCCGCGCACGGAGCCCCTGCTGGGATGTGGTGCCTTGGGCTGAGCATCCGAAGGTCCCAAGGACTGCGGCTGTAACCACCACCCTGCAATAAACCATTTTTGAGGTAGAACGTGATGCTGACTCGATGGGCGGTCAAAAGCATCACCAGAACGCAGCGAAGGCGGCTGGTGAGACATTGCACCGATTTTTGCAGCATTGCCCCAGCCACGGCGGGGTGCAGGGATTTGCACCCACCCGCACCCAAAGCTTGCCAAGGGCATGCAGGTGTCCCAGACCTTCCTCCCATCCTTCTCTCCGCACGGGTTAATGGGTTTAAAATCCATAAAACAGCGGAAAGCTGCAGTTCTGCATCCCTGCGATTACCGCTAAGCCGGGCGGTAATTCAGCGGCAACCGCTGCACGTGTTGTGAAGTGTTTTGTTCGCAGCACGGGAGGCAGCACCATTATTTTTCTCTCTCCCCACCTACACCACTTAGCGACAACCTC
>NW_010132910.1:0-335 GCF_000699245.1 Pterocles gutturalis | reverse complement strand
GGGGCCAGCCGCCGATTGTCTGACATCTGCGGGGCTCGTGCAGCTGAGGAAGCAACACAAAACCCAGCCTGAAGAGCAGGAAACCGCCCAGGCTCATGAACGAAGAGAATTCACACCTCCACCTGGCCTCACCCTCGGCGTGGGGACTGTCACAGCCCCATGGCTGGTGACAAACAGCGGTTACGTGGCTCCGGGATGCTCGGGGGGAGCGGAGCATCGCTCCCAGGGAGGCAGGAGCCCAGGTGGATGCTGACAGGTCCCTTAGACGCTTGGGAGGAGAGGTGGAGACGGTGTGTTTTCCCCGACGCTCAGGAATATGGACCTTCTTTGCTCAG
>NW_010132909.1:28472-29102 GCF_000699245.1 Pterocles gutturalis | reverse complement strand
AGGGCAGGTTCGGCTCTGGAGCAGGATGGTGCCCAGTGCCCCCCTGCCCGGGGATGGCCCCGCAGGGACGGCGGGACCCTCCCACCTTTGCCCCAGCACATGTCCTTGCTGATGGCATCAGTGACCGTGGGGACAGTCCCCTGTGTGCATCCCCCCTCTCCCGTCAGGAGCCCAGTCCTGCAGGACGAGGGCTGATGGGCTGCAGCAGGGACCAGCAGACCCCCAGTGCCCAGCGTGCCCCTGGTCCTCACCCCATCCCTCTCCCCACAGGCTGTGAAGCGTTTCCTGAAGCTGGAGGGCAGAGCGGCTCCTGCACGCTAAGGACTTGTTGGCTGGCAATGTCAGACTTCCGGAAAACGGGGGATTACCTGAGGAAGAAATACAACGGGGCCATCCAGGTGACGATGAACCAGGATGGCACCGGCTTCACGGTGGCCAACAAGAACTTCAGGAAGCCCACGAAAACAGATCTGGTGTACTTTGAGAACTCGCCCGATTACTGCGTGATGGACAAGTCAGCAGGTAAAAACCAAAGCTCCAGCCCTTGCCCAAAAGTGGCTCTTTGTCCCCCAACCCCGATGGGCCAGCAGCTCGCACCCTGCCCAGCCCGGCAGGATGGGAGTGGGACAG
>NW_010132909.1:28048-28284 GCF_000699245.1 Pterocles gutturalis | reverse complement strand
CCCCCGTCACAGGGGGGCTGCACGGAGCCCGTCTCCATCCTCCCCAACTCTGGCGAGGAGATTTCACTGCTGCTAAGGCAGCGTGGCCGGGGGCCCATTGCAGATGGCAGAGCCCCCCCTTAGTGCTGCTAACACCGGCGGGGTGGGGGGGGCATTTGAACGGGATGGAGACCACCACCCTGACGTACCCTCGCTTCCCCCCCAGGCTCGCTGGGCACGGCCGGGCGCGCGTGCAA
>NW_010132909.1:26562-28006 GCF_000699245.1 Pterocles gutturalis | reverse complement strand
GGGGTACGACACCACCCGCGTCACACGCGTCACCAAGTGCGAGTGCAAGTTCCACTGGTGCTGCGCCGTGCGCTGCAAGGAGTGCGAGGACACGGTGGACGTGCACACGTGTAAAGCCCCCAAACGGGCCGAGTGGCTGGACCAGACCGGAGGAGCCAGGAGCACGGAGGGAAGGATCCACTGCCACCCCCCCGGCAATTTTTAAAACCCTGTGCCCCGAGGGCCCCGACGGTCTGGGAGCTGTAGTTCAGCTGCATGACTTTTATTTAATGAATTCTGCGAAAGCACTAAAGGACGGACTGCATTTCCCAGGAGGTGCTGTGGACCCTTCTCTTTGCTCAGCAGAACGAATCCCTGCCTCGGAGGAGTCGGCAATCCTTGCTTCAACTGTGAACCTGCTGCTGCCCGATGCTCTGCGTGCAAAGGGACGGTGCAACCGCTACGGACTGCAGGACGGAGGGTCGGGATGCGATGGCTGAGGCACCCACGCCTCCCCAGAGAATTGACGTTGCAGTGAAGTTTCACCAGCATAAACACTAGTTCAGCATAACCCGCTCCTGCAGAAAGCATTCTTGCTTTTACTTGTTGTCAAGGCCAGAGGACGGGTGCTGCGAATCCGTACGACAGTTCTGTGATCCCCGTGTTTCCCTCGAGCAAACCCAGCCCCCGGCCACACTGCCGACCCCCCTGAGCAAGAGCAACCTCTGCGCGAGGCTTCTCCTGTCTCCCCGGCGAAGGTGACAGGTGAAGCTGGAACTTGGGACCGAACCTGAGTGACTACACAAAGCCACGGGCCAGCCTGGGTGCTGGCAGACAGAGGCCAGAGAAAGCAAAAACCTGTGAACTTACTGGTAGGTTCTGAAGTCAACAGATCCAGCAGCGCCTCTGTAAACTCACTTGTATGTTGTGTATACTGCTTATTATTTTAAGTCAAAATTCATTATAAACTTATATCAGAAAATGATGTTTTTTGCTTTTTGAATTCCTACACACCTGGCTGGGTACTTCCCCGGGTGGGAATCAGCCCCTCGCAGCATCTCCTCTGCCTCCCCGCCGGCAGCTCCTGCTCCCAAAGCACACACCTCCCCCCGTGGTGTTTGCTGTTGTTTCCCCAGAAAGCAGAGCCCCGGGGGATGCTCCTGAGCAGCAGCAGCTCCAGGACACGAATGACACTGGGTCCAGCAGGAGATGCTAGGGTAGCTGCCAAACCCTTCCAATAAAAAAACCCCAAACCAAACACCCGAAACGTGAACTGTCTGCTAAAATCGAAGCTGATGAGAGGAGGGGGAGGCCTGGGGTGAGACCTGGGAGCCCCCCCCATGAACACCAGCTGGAGCGCGAGTTCTGCAGGCGCAGAGAGGGCGAGAGGTGCTGCAGCCTCCTCGGGCTGTCTGCGTAGGATCCAAAGGGAGATGCTTTAATTCGGGGGGGCGGTTCCCAGGTC
>NW_010132909.1:18426-26542 GCF_000699245.1 Pterocles gutturalis | reverse complement strand
GAATTTCCAGGAGAGGCATTTCCCGAAGGTTTGCTCTGTCTCGGCCGTGCCAGGGAATGCTGGCAGGGGAGCGGGAGGTCCGAGCCAGCCCAAAGGCATCTCGAGCCCGCCGCAGCGCAGCACTGCCAGCACATGGGCTGATCGGCGGGGCAGAGCTCACTCATTTATCTTCATTACCGCTCCACCTACCATCCATTTATGACACTTTAGAAAAACACTGCCCCCTCAGAAACCCATCCACACCTCCCTCCCGGAGCAGGACCTCCATGGGCCAGGAGGGACCCTGTGTTCGGGGTCAGCCATCCATAAACATCTCTTCCTCTCCAGAGGACCCCCGGGAGGTGTCTTCCAGCAGAAGTTCTGCTCTGGAGCAGACCTGCAGGCTCACCTGATGAGTGACACCTTAATCAGTGGCTGCTGCCAAAATATGCCATCCCCCGAATGCAGATGTTCAACTTCTTAAAGGAGATGACTCCCGAGGACAGGTTGTCTTGGGTTTATCGGTGTCACCCCTTCCCGTATCATCACTGAGATATCAAAGCTGGATGCCTTCAGAGCTTTGCAGAACAACCCCAGCGGGGAAGGCAACGCTCCACGGCTGTGCTGGGTCCCCCGCTGCCTTCCCCTGGCACAGCACAGAGGAAATCAGAGCAAAAAGCACTTGGAGCAGGTACCAGGATTACAGGAACACCTGGAGGAGCATCATGGAGACAGCTCGATGACTCGAGTCCACCCGACAGAGGAGGTGAGCATTGCTTCTGCAAAGGGCCATGCAAAACCATGCTCGCTTCTTGTTTATTAACAAGCAATTAGCAAAAGCACAATGCCTGAGGAACAGAACACACAAACGAGTGACACACCGCGCAGTTGCTCATCACCCGCAGACCAACGCCCAGCCCATTCCCAGCCAGCGATCCCAGAGGAGAGAAAATCCCAGCCCTGGTCTATACACCGAGCGTGACGCTGTAGATACAGAACATCCCACTGGCCAGTGTGGACATCTGGATCCCTCGCTCTGTGCTCCCTCCCAGCTCCTCATGCACCTGCACACCAGCAAAACGCGGGGAGTTGGACAGTCCGTGATTTCTAAGCAACAATCAAAACCATTGGTGTATTTTCAACATTCTTCTCATACCAAATCCCACGCTGCATCCAACACACAGCGCTGTTCTAGCTACTGAGAAGACAGCTCCATCCCAGCCCAAACCAGGACACTGGGAATCACGACAACACCGGTCAGCTGGAGCAAACTCCCGATGCTGGTGCAAGACGATGTCCCATTGCGGGCTGAAGGAAATTCAGGCTGGTCTATGTCCTCCCGCAGATGAGCCCTCCCGAAGCTCCCCTGCAGCACTCATCCTCGGCAGGCAGATGTTTCCCATCCACGAACGTTTATAAAGGCTGCAGCCTCGTCAGGGAACACTCACTTCCTCTCACAAGCCCCTCTTAAGTAATCTGCCTAAAATGTGCAGGGAGCCCTTTATGCAAGATCATCTTCTAATTATCCTCCAGTCAAAAGCACGTCTGAACTCCAGGACAGGGAGCAGAATTAATTCCTGACTCAGCTTCTGAATAATTCCCTTCTCTGAAGCTGGACAGGACACGCAGGAGGCGGCAGAGGCACTGGAAACATGGGATCTGTTCCCATCCCGTCCATACATGCGCTTTGCTCGTGTCCCTGTGCCAGCACCAGCCTGCTCTGCGGGGTCGTCTGCTGTGCGGATCCGGCTCTCGGGGACAGATTTATTGGGGCGCTTTGCCTGACGTTTGCACAACCTGTCAGGATCTGTGCGAGAGCTTTCCCATCCCCGCCTGCTGCAGGCGAGTCACGGAGGGCTGCTCCCGCGTGCAGCAGGGGGGTTGCTGCTCTGGAATCAGCTGGTGAGTCAATGCAGGAGAATGCAACAGTCACATTCTGTGTCACTGTTTTGTAACTGATGATAGCCTACAGCCAAATTAGAACAGAAATCAAGTGGTTCTTAAGAGAAGGGTCCGAGCTGATGAGGCCACAGTATGATTGCACAACTCGATGCACCCAGAGTAAAAGGAAAATGTCACTGGCCAGAAATAACCAAGGCAAGAAGATCCCCAATGGAGAAACACTCATCGTGGTGGATGCGCCCGTACTGATGCAATGGGTGGGTGTGTTATCTCGCTTTCCCCGATGACCAGACTCACCAAAGGGCCCACCAAAAAGCACAATACAACAGTCGAAGCTGGAAATGAGGAAAATTCCAAGCACATGAGCAGCATCCCTGATCACCGTCTCCTTCCCCCAGCACTAAGGGCTGGGGCATGCAGAGCACACCCCGCTTCGGAGGCGCAGAAAGGGAGGAGGGAGCCTGGAGACCAGAGACAGAGCTGGAAACTGGAGCTGCCTTTCTCCTCCATCCACCTTTAGTAAAAGTTGGGTGAGTTCAGACCCCAGCAGACTGCACGCAGCAGCTCACTGCGATTGCTGCTGTCAGTGTGACCTGATGTTGAGAGATTTCTGACCCATAAGCAGACCAGAACAGCTCGCACGTCCCCTGTGCAGACATACAGCCCCAACCCCAGAGGCGGGGAGGGAGCAGTCTCCGTCCTTTCCACCAGCAGAACAGGGCAAGCTGGGCGCTGCTTGGAGGCCGGTGGAGTACGGACCCCATCTGCTCTCTGCCCTTGCTACCAGCACTGTCCTCTGCTGAGAGCACACCACCGGTGCACATCTGCTCCCCATCCCCACAGCTGGTCCTGTTCTGGAACCGCAGCGCAGCCTCGCGTGGCTCCAGCCACACACCCCATATATTAGCAGTCAGGGAGTTGCATCTCCCCTCGGTGTGTCATCTCTGGGCAGGGGGAAGGGCAACGTTAATTTATGTCTGTACAAGCCCCATACATACGTCTCCCTCTCTCCAGAGGAGCCTGCTCTCGTGTTTAACCTCTTCAGCCCGCTGGCACCCGCAGCAGATGATGCAGTTTGCGGAGAGGTGCAGGCGCTCCCCTCTCCCCCTCCCCCTGGAATCTTCCTCTCACTTGTGGTCCTTGGGATTCACCCAATGTTTCTCAGAAAAAAAAGAGGACCTCAAGACAAGTATGCATTTAATAAGCAGTGAGACAAATAAGCTCCAGTTATCCCAGCAGAATTACAACACCAGAGAACAATTTTCTGCATTCCTCCGAAGGCCTGAAGGAACCCAATTGCCTGCTCTCAGCCTAAATAGGTACCAGACACCAAGCGCTCCGTAAGCAAACAGAGCCCCCAAAGTGCAAAAATGAAATAAGTAAAAAGCTTCACATTACATATAAACCAGCCGTTTGCACCTTGTTATTAATGGTCTTGACTATGACCTTTAAACCCTGCCTTGCTCAGAGTCATGGATCTACGAGCCTTGGCACCCTCACAACAATTCCAGGACGAGGAGCCGGGAATAAACAACCCTGGCCAGTGCCGGAGGAGATACGGGAAGGGAACCGGCCCATGACAAACACGGACCGAGAACCACTCCAGAGCAGCAGCCAGGGCTAAGAGGTGACCATCTCCGCTATGAATTTGTCAACATAACCTCAGTGACCGGGGTTTCTGACAGATGAAAAGTCCCGTTGCCACATACACACATGCACAAAGGCTGGTGACGCCTGCATCTATCCCCAAAGAATGAAGGGCTCACAGCACGGTAAATAACTGCAGAGAGCTCATTCCCCAGGGGATAACGAACTAGAGTTGCCTTGAGCAGACCCCGTTACCCAGAGATATTTATTAGTCTAACCTGCAACGCTCCTCCCTGAACACGGGCCAGTTACAGACTGCAGCCGTGGCAGCCACTCTTCCAAACGATTACCTCCTCAGATAAAGCAGGTACACGGGATATTACACCTGATGGACACCTGTCAGGCTGGAAGGATCAGTGTGGCTAAATGACATCAAATAGCCAAGAGCACTCTGCTATTAACTTCCAAATGCTTCATTTAAAGCCATCCAACATTAGAAAGTTCTGGTTCAATAACAAGATACCAAACCATGCTTGTGTGATCTCTCCAGATCCCATGCAACGGGAGTCTCGATCCACAAACATCTTTAGAGGCTCTTTATTAAAATCAGTGGTAAGACAGGGCAAATTCACCCAAGAATTTAGTTGCTCAGTTGGCTCACTCACACACAACAGCTTTGATAACACCTCCCTCCTTCCTTCCGTTCCTGTCCTCTCTGGAGATCACTTCTGGAGAAGGGAGAGGCTGGCAGGAAGAAAAGCACCGTTCCTCTGCCTGGACATTCCCATCAAAACCTAACCTGTCGTGACATGGTGAGACACTGCGAACAACAAAAAACCCAACAAACCAAACCCACCCCAACCGCAAACCCTGCCTAGGTGAGTCAGAGACTGTCATTACCCTGCTGTGCAAGCACACGTGTTACCATCAGGTGTATAAATAAATGCTGATATGCAAGTTCCTTGACTTTCACTGGCTGCTCTGAGTGAAATGAAAATTTGATAAGTCCACTAACATCCCATGCAGCTTCGTGGAAAGGCTTTGCCATCCCGATGGCTGTAAGGCCACCCCAGTGCATGCTTCAGGGAAATGGCAGCAATGAACACGTATCTGTGCTGAGGCATTATTGCCATTTTTATATATACATATATATATATACACACACACATATGAACACATGCATACAACTTAACTGCATGTGGACTGATCAGGTGGTAAGTGCCCAGAATCACTGGCACTTCGGGAGAGACCGGAGGATTTTCGTTACATGCCCTGCTGCCAGCTACACTTTCAGCATAAGCCCATCCCCTTCTGTTACTGTTATGTCAGGGGAGGACAGTGAGAGAAAGCAGCTCTTGGGATGATACATGGGAGGCAGCGCTTCATTTATAACCCCACACAAATGCTGGACAATGTTCAACTTTAAAAAGCATTAGGTTGGTTACCTTATGGGCCTCTGTGGACCATGAAGTGAAATTACATGAACACAACATATCTATTAATCACCACAATGATTCCACAGCGAGAAACAGCCCGTGGCATACATTCAATTGGAAAGAAAGTTGAGAAAATTACCTACTAGTAGTTAGGCAACTCAAAAAAATTTGGTAGTACCTTTCCGTAGGGCTCCCCTCTTGACTCCTTGATGAATTCAAGTATTTAACTTGGATTAAAGCCAGAAATATACAGTGGAGAGTAACAATGGCATTTCTGCCTACTAAACATGTGTGTTTCATCTCAGCCAGAGTTACAAATAAGCTACATGTATAGGAGATGCATAGGTGACTGTCCACTTCCTAGTACCTTGTTTACAAGGTAAAGAAGGATTTGGAAAAAAAAAAAAAAAAGGAAAAAAATCAATCTTCTGCATCAAGATAGATTACAGGTCAATTTCAATTGACCTGCAATTGATTGATTCAGGTATTATTTTAGAGAATAGAGTAGGCTACAGCAAGCTTCTTCCATGCAGGCTTTAGAAACCAGAATAATTTACATCACCTTTGAAAGAAGCAATCATCATCATGGCTTACATCAATCCTTCACAAGGATCAGTGAAGATGAAACATGTAAAATCTCCCTAGTTATTATGAGTACATGTGTTTATCTGTAAAATGAGAGATGATGGACAACTTTTCAGGTGCTCAGAATTAGCATTTATCCACAAGCCTGTGCTATTTTTATCATTTCCACTCTTAAGATGCCTTGGCTAACGTGACCCTGCTTCCCCCATACCAAGCAGCAGACCCAAATGTGAAAAAGTAGAGATTTGCTCTAATGGGGGAGAGTGGAAATGGAGGTCACACCCATTACCTCAAACCACTTGGCTGCCACAGCCATCTTTTCACCTTTGCAGTAAACAAACCCTTGAGGCTGGTCCGTATACGAAGCAATTCCTTTGAAGAGCGCTCCACATCTCAGTTCTCTTCAAGTCTTGATATCAACAATGACAGTACTTTGGAATAACACTTGAAAGTTCAGGTCTCCCAAAAAGACTCCCCTGCAGATATCACAACCACTTTTGGCAGTTTCCGAAACCATCCTGTTCTTCAAGGTGAAGTGGTTTGAAAGACAAAATCTAAAAAAATAACACTATGAAATAGAGGCACTTATACTACCGTTTCCTTGCATAACGCAAGCTTATAGGATATAGAAGAACCAAATCTTTATTTGCACACTGTACCCTATATTAAACAGACGCTTAAGAAGCCAACAAACTCAATGTGTTAAGAAGCAACCTTTTAATAAAGAAAGCAGAACCAAACTTTGCTGTTAACAAATATTTTGAAAAAGGCTTATAAAATTAAATCTAAGCCAATTAGCTGGTGCACCTACATCTGAGAAGGAAGTATCAATATTCCAAACATCTGCTTAGTTTGTGGCCCCTCCTTTCTTACAGAGGAAATACTAGCTTCCAGTTGTACAACTGACTAGAGAGCAACAAGGTATTGCTCAACAAAACCTACTTTCTTAGATTATTACAGACTGAGGCCAAAGGAGAAATTCATCCATGAAGCACCGTTACCAACATGGAAGCCTGTCAGAGACACCAGTTTGAATAGCACAGCTTTCTTCCTTGCCCCCACGTCTAGGGGTCAGCTAACCACCGGGGCTGAGGCTTGGGAGAACAACAGAATGGAACCATCACGGAAGCACGCTCCAGTCATGCTGCTGTCGGCTGATGCTGGAGACTGGACAGCAGCAGGACCTCAATGTTTTCCATAATGAAGCTGGAAGGTGAAGAGTCCCAAAGCACTGAAAGAAACAGAACACAACAACAACAAATTAGCTCACTTTCAAAAGCGACATCCTTTTACAGGCTCAAGGTATGAACAAAACCCCACCCTGTATCTTTCCCTCAAGGCACAGAGATCCTCTCAACGCTGATGCCATGAAACAGGCTTGCAGTAATCACGCTGTATTAGCCAAGACACACAAAAGAAGAAAAACGCCCTGGAAGCCCTGGCCCCAGCGCTGCCCACTCACCCCGGCGCGGTCCCTCAGCTGGAGGCCAGCACGCTGGGAGCACTCACGGGCCACAGCACCCGCAGCACCTGCGGAGAAGAGGAGGGTTAGACGGTGTGTCTGTGCTATGGCTCCTCCAGCTGCTCTGCCGAACGCTGGGGAAGGGGGTAGGGTGTTTTCTCAGGTATTCAGGCATGGATTATTTATAGATCATCGACTCAAACATGTGAAAACTGAACACACCATCTGGCATGACCAGCCCGTGCTTCCAGACAGGATCCATATTCTAGATGCCATCTAAACAGTTCCAGAAATAAAGACTATGGTAAAAATAAATGGTGCAAACTCTCCTGCACCTTCTCAACCCATCCCCCACGTATTCCGCTGGGACCCGTGTTATCCTCGTACAAACCTTCTTTTCACGAGGCAGCAATGACAGGACTCATTTACTTTGAGGGTTTTACTTTGGCCCTCCTGGCTTCTATCATAACCTCAAATATTACATTAAAAAGGCTTTTAAAACATAACATTCACAGCAGCGCAGGAGCTTTTCATTGCAGCTAGCTTCTTCCTTGCCTGTTTGCGGGTGGCACCTTCACATTAAGTGCATGAGTTAAGATGTAGATTAGCAAGGCAAGAAACCTTTGCCCTTGGCATCGACACTCAGCTGTGACAGGAAACTTCAGGCTTTTTTCTATGAAGTGTAGAACCACTCATTGCACATTGGCAGGGAAGTGCACATCTCCAAACTATACACATTTTCTCTTAGATAAGCAAAAGACTCAAGTGTTTATAAATATGAAAAGTTCAGCAGCTGGCTAAAAAGTTAATTCTCCAGTCTCACTTAATGAGCTTTGGGGAAAGTGGTAGGGGGATTTGTTCAGAAAGCAAAGCAGAGTGTCACAGAAAGCAGGACTTGCCAGACGGGGCTCTCTTTAGTCCTATTTTCTGTCTCTAGATGCCTACTATCAGCAAAATGGGAAGGAATCCTCTAACGGGGAGCTTCGGAACAACCAGAATGAGAAATGTTTTCTCCTAATCTTGCAATCATAAAAATTAGCCAATTTTTAAGTCCCATGACTTCCTTCTTTGTTGTGAAAATATCAAGCGATCCATATCACAACACTCTGGAACATGGACTGTCTTAGGATTTTGTCCAATTCCCTGAACGAGGAACTTGTTTTCA
>NW_010132909.1:0-18395 GCF_000699245.1 Pterocles gutturalis | reverse complement strand
AGCAGGAACACTGCAGCAATATTTTTCAATATTTTAATATTAACTAATACTGGTCTATTCCAGCAGCATAAGGTTCAGACTTAAAAAAAGGGGATTGATTTGCTTGGAAGGTAAGCATGTTAGTTGCTTCTTCTGAGAAGACTATTTACTGTTGTCACTCTGCATCTCCAGTTTTCTGGAAGGCAGACTTTGCAGGGTCTTTAATAAGATATCACAGAAGGAATGGTGCAACATCACTTCTGCAAGATGATACATAGCTACACACTTCTCCTCCTATGTAATTATTAAAAAAAAAATCATACTGAATGGAAAAATATTCAGACCCTTTTGTCTGTGGTTTCAATAGAAGTTTTTCTGTGCAAGAGTATTTTTCAGCTTGCTCAGTGAACTGTAGAGATTATTTCCATCTCTTCTGCATACCTCCTCCCTTCTGTCACTTACTGAGAAAATTCTGAACAGCAACTACTTAAGAAACAGAGCTGTCTCTGATGATCAAGAACAGAGAGACTCTCCAAGAGATCAGAAATCTAGCGGAAACAAGCAGCAAGGCTGAGAGCACTTGCACCCTTGCCGCAGGTCACACGGAGCTCTCCCACTGTCCTGCACCTTCCCTTAGTCAAAAAATACTGAGTTTGAGTTGCAAGAGAACTAACAAGCAACAGTTGGCTCTAGCTGGATCCGCAAATGCTAAGCAATTCTGCCCGCCCCATTCCCTGGTGTCTGCAAACCCTTCTACCTGCGCAAGACACGGGCAAATCCCCCTGGCGCCGCGTCCCCGCTGCCTGCCCTGCCGGAGGGAGCGGGCTGCAGCCGCTGCCAGCACCCCGGTCGCTGCTGATGGTGTGTTACACTGTATACATTGGAACTAGTAAATGCTTCATTGTGATTTTTGGCCACTTGGAATATTTTTAGCAATTTGCCAAGGTTTACCCTGTGATTTATTATGGAGGAAACAAACTCAAGCACTAACAAATGAAAATATGTAAACTCAGCCTTCTCAAGTCAATAGAAAGGTATTCAGCTCCTTCAAACCCTTCAGAGGCATGCAGCTTGCTGTAGAGACAATTGCTGGAAACAACGGTTTAAGAAGCAACAGAAATGTCATCTAAGGAGTCATATTTAAGTCTCTTAGAGATTTACAGTGGAAAAACTCCATACACACAATAGTTCCCAATTGTCATTCCTAAACTGTGTTCTAGGTTTGTTGGAAGTTCAACAATTTGTTGGAAATACATTTTGTATCTCTTTTTCACTAAGGCCAAAGCACTCCAGGTGTCTACCATCTATAACTTTATTATCTCAAATCTAATTAGCTAAAACACAGTATAATGAAAAAATATGTGAAATAATGAAATACACAGGAAAAAAATTACCTGCAGTTATAACACTAGATACAGCCAATAGTAATTGTTTCATTACAGTATCCTTGGCAGGTGGGGTAGGTGTCATTAAATAGAAGGTAAACTTCCATTTTTGGTATGAAAATTCAACTGGATGCTTCTGACACATACCTCCAGAACACAAGAGATAATGATTTATAAAAAGTGTTTAGCAGCCAGCACAGTATTACCTATAGTTAAAATACTGAAGCAATTGGAATAAAATTGGAAGCGTTAGTTTAATATTGAACATCATTGTTTCCCACAAGTCTTCTGAATACTTCTGAAAACATTGGGAATGGGATCAAGATTACAATAATCTAATAATTAAAACAAGGAAGCATATTAGTCATTAGAGTATGATTGGGAGTTAACATTAATTGTATCTGACATAGCAGAATACTGGAAGATGGTCGCTCCTTCTCAGCTGTCAATCTCAAGAGATATACAGAATTCACTTCTTGTCCACACAGTTCCCACTTTTGCCAGTATTAAACCGTCCCAGTGAGTGGCAAGAACCCTTTGTCTGTGCTTGCCACCACTGTCACTTGGCTGGTGGAATGATGCCGCAATATGCATGCCGCTTGATCATCTTTTCAGATGAACAGACACTATCCGTCCTTTCCTACAGAAAATAAGTGATACCAACCCATTGCCAAATGACCAAACCCAGGGAGTTTTTTCCCCACATTTGGACACGTCACTTGACATTCAAAATGCCGTTACGCAAAGCCAACTCACTCATACGCAGTCCTTTCTGGTTCAAGAAGCCCAGCAGAGAGAACTTCACCATGCAATTCTTTGTTAGCATAACATTTGACCTTGTATCTCTTTGGAAATCATACAACTTTGCTAATGCAGTCCTCACAGAATTAATCAAGCAGATAGTTAGACCCTAGTTCCTACGAACCCAGCCAATTATGAGCAGCACTGAAATTTGTCACTGGCATGTCCAACTACATTTTCCAACATAAAGATCAACAGAACCGTGTGGAAATGAGGCCCCGCTCCCAGACCTGCATGACTTGGACACTGTGGATGAGAACTGCTAGCAAAGCCAACGCCTTCAGGAACAGAGTATCCCTAAGAAAAAAGGCTTACCTCCCGCGTCTCCATTACCTGCTGCATTAAACCAACAAGAAAGCATAACGCCTTTCACCCTCCATTTTGCCTGTTTCTCCTGCAGTCCAGACTGCCTTTTACTCACTTCTCAAGATCTCCAGTCAACAGATTTATTTTTTGAGGCTCTCACACTGCAGTCTTCCCCTTGTATGAGAATAAAACCCATACTCAGCACAGCGCTCCGTGGCTAAATTTCTCTGGTGCTGAAGTGCTGCCCTCTCACCGTAAGAGTGCAAATTAAAGCCATGTTATCTCACAGCAACAGTTCACCTTCTTGTCCAAGGAGACATTTTGCCCAATTTTCAACAAGTGCTTGTCACTAATTAGATTCTTACAAAGGGAGATAAAACAATTCATGCCCCACAAGCATGGGACTGACTAGAGCCTACTTCACTATGGACTCCAGCTCTCACAGATCCCACGAGTTACCCAAGCAAGCCGCGTAACAGAGACAATACTCACAGCTTTAGCAAAGATGACCATCAGCTCAGGGAACTGGTGCGTAAGGAGGGCAAGCATTGCCGAAAAGGAACAGAGGCCTGCTGTGAAATGGATGAAAAAGGGAAGCTCCTTCTGTGGGTAAACAGAGACTTCGTGAAATGCTGAAAGGAAAAAAAATGAAGAATATTGGCATTTGAGAATTGAGGAGGGTTTTCTGAATTACTTACATATCCCCGTAACTCAGTTCTAGGCTTTCAGAAGGACTAAGAGTGGACTCAAGACTGCTGTGCAGCACATTAGGTCCCAGTACTTGAACTTCTCCAAAAATTTTTCCCCTACATTAAATGCTCTTCTTCATTATTAATAGTTATTACATCTTTCTCTTCCCAATCTTCTTTTTCACTTCCATGGGCTTTATTTTCAAAGCATTTCATCAGGCTTAGTCTTTGGTACGTACACCCTTAACAGGACAGAGGGCAGAACTGTAAGATTCACAAGCTGTCAAAATTACCTGGGCCAATTTAAACAATTTTGGTGTTTTCAACCCTCTGAAGCATTAATCCTGTTATCTGAAGAGAACAGCACATCTCCCCATCCTATAAGAAGCTCAGCAAGTACAAAACAACCATCCAGTTATATATACATGCCGGGTAGCTCCTTAATACTTTCCAAAGGTTGGTTGGTAGGCTACAGTAAATTTTTCAAAGCAGCTGACAGAGTAGACCTCAAATAAAACAGTACCAGGACTAGGTTATAAATTCTGTACATAGCAGCTCCTTGCAATTTCCAATCTATGGTAACAAAATCAAAAGAAGGCGATTAGACAGGCTAAGGGCTGGCATGTGGAGCTTTCAGCACTCAAGACACTACTACTGGTTCCTAGCTGAGGACCTGCTTGGTGAATTTGCAATTACTGGCTCTGAATACCTACAGCTCTGACTTTTATCCAATGATTTTTAAAGGGCTTTTAAATGAAGAACAAAATAGTTTCTACAGACATAAGAAATTACGAAAGGGGTGCACACCTCTTGACAAGCTGTTTTTAAAATGTAAGAAAAGCATCAAAATTTAAGGAAGTCTTTTTGGAAAACAAGAAAATGTAATTGTATTCATTTTTATTGTATTTGGTTTTCATCTTGTAATTTTTAGCTTTTGATAAGCAGTAAAATAAAGTCTGAGAAGGAAAAAGACACTTTACCCTCTCAGTTACTGTTTCTGAATGTTGGCACAAAGAAAGTTATCATAAAAGCAAGCCCAGCAAAAGTGGCTTGTGCTGTTGTTTTGCTTTTAAGCATGTGATTTTGGAGCACAACTAGGTAGAACATTTGGAGTTCCACGTCTGACACCCATCAGAGATGTTTAATGTTAGCCCAGAGATTATCAGTTCACCTTCTTAATGTGCAACCAGCCCTGCTAGGGCATGATATGCACAGCAGCAACACACTCCTCCTTACTGAGCAACCAGAGAAAGTCCGCCATGGAACACCGTTAAGTTCTCATACGATGTAGAAACTCATTTGATTTTTAAAACAGGGAGCAAAATAATTTAGGAAAGGTCCCAACTTAAATTAGGAAAGTGTATAAAAAAAAAAGAGGGAAGTATTATTTTTCCAGTAGTTTTTGCTACATTGGGAAATTAAGATCAAATCCAAAACAGATAAGGACAATGAAAGACAATTCTATATGTTCAGAGCCAGTTGGGAATTGTGACTAGTTAGATCAATACAGGATTTTTAAATCATTAATTTGGCCAATGTTATTTTAAATAGATAAATTTAAAAAAAATTAAGTGTCAAGATTTCTCGAGGAAGTACTGCAATAAAAGTGTTAAGATGATTTTATTTATGGGTAGTTTTATATTTAAAACATAACAGGAATGCGTGAGTGATCGTGTTGAAATATCTGCATGTGTTGGTGTTTAATTATGCTGGGAAGTCTACAATTTAGGGTTAGTTGCTAACCAAGGAATTCCTTGTGCAATATCCTGCATAAGTGAGAAATGAGTAATTTAAAGCAGTCTAGGGGCAAATTTAAATTACACATTTTAAATATAACTTCAGGCTTTTAAATAGAAACACGTATGTGTAGTTTTCCTTTCCACAGCTGTGGTCTCAGCGGGTGTGATGGTGCTTTTGCAGTAGCCCCTTCCAGTCCCATGGGACTTGCGTTTCTTCATGACGGAGGAGTGCACCCCCAAAGGAATTCTATTAACATGCATAATTAACAGCCCATTTCTAATCTAAATTAATGCTATTTTCCTAAATATGATGAGCATGGGCCCTCGCGGTCGTTTATTTGCCTTACTGAAAGAAAAAAATTGGTAGGCTCATAATTGCATAAAGTAATTTTGAAGTAATGGGCAGCTGGAGATAACTCACTTTTCAGTGTCAAGTGCTAGTTTAAATCCATAAAAATACCTACATGGATAAAAAGCTCCAGGAAGCAGGAATTAAAGACAGGAAGCAATGCCCATTCTGTGAAGCTAACCAAGGTTTCTCTGTAAGACCACAGACAGGTTCTGCTGGACACCCAAATGCAGGACAGCAACCATGCATTCATTCCTTGCTGAAAGGAACCAGCTCCTCTGTGACAGCAGTCAAACCCATGCTTTTCAAAAGGAAGCTGAAGAACTGGTCCATTTTGCTGTTCTCAAAGTTGGCCACGCTTAGCCTGAATGTACCACACACGGACTTCATCTCTGAAGGACTGATGTTATTACAGAACCAAACGTTTACTGCACACGCACATCAAGTGCTTCAGGATTATTTGGGACAGACATCAACAAATAGCTGAGTCCCCTTCACAGGAATCTCAAACTAAAAAAATCCCCCTAAGGTAAATACAGAATACCACAAACTGAACGTGTCCTCAGCTTATGTTTTATTATCATTACTGCTTAGAAACCACTTACTTGGCAACAGTTCTCTGTCTGCTGTTTCTGTGCAACTCGGATAGGGATAGAAAAGGTGACCTTTCTCTAACGGGTATGGGATCATCCTGAACGCTGAAAAAAGAGCGAGCGACATTAGATCTGTATCTAAACCAGGTGACCAGCTTCTCACAAAGACATTAGTCTACTGTACAGAAAAAAATAAAACAAGGAGAGATACTTACTGCCTTCCCATGTGCAGTGTAGCAGATTTAGAGCCCCTTCTATCCTCTTCCAGTGCTGGAGGTGAAAAAACGCGTATGCTACTGCCTCACTGTCCCCTCGCTTCAGAATGTGCTCTGGAGGTAGCACTAAGCTTTTCATTTCTAGCAAATACTGAAATGAAAAATGGAAAGCACACTTCTTTACATGGAACATTCCATAATTTTTAATTGTCAAACATGAATTATCATTTGAGGCATAACTCATCACATCACACAGTGGCCACCTTGTACCTGCTGAAGAACCAGCCTGATCCCGACACAGCGCACACAGCCTGCACTGGCACAGGAGTGGAAACAGCAAAACACATCGGTGTGCAAGGCTCTTAAACTGGGGTTTTCACACACAAAATATCAGGAAAAAAAAAATGCATCTTCAGTAAGGCACAATAAAAATACATTATTTTGGAATACACATAACAAGTGTAATGCTGCAGGTACAATATCAATGAGCTACAAGTTCAGGCTAATAAAAAAAAAAACAAACAAACACCAACAGTATTTTTGCTCATCATTTAATCACTGAAAGTTT
The DNA here is from genome assembly GCF_000699245.1 of Pterocles gutturalis. Classification (NCBI taxonomy): domain Eukaryota; kingdom Metazoa; phylum Chordata; class Aves; order Pterocliformes; family Pteroclidae; genus Pterocles; species Pterocles gutturalis. The sequence goes on along the minus strand of NW_010132909.1, from coordinate 11,771 downwards.
CAATGTAGGAGGCTAAGTACTCGTTAGCTCTCAAGTATGAGTAGCAAACCAGCAAGTGTCAGTATTGTAACCAAAGGAAGAATAATAAACCAAACCCAGGAAAATCTTGTTTTAGTGTGGTTTTGTGGGACTACCACAAAGTATCTCTGATTTCACATTTTTTCAATTTCAGCCTTCTCCCTACATCAGCAGAATATCTGATGCACACAAGGGTCAAAGAACACAAGAATTAATCATTTCCCATTTCCCCTGAAACACAGGACACGCAATTTTGTTTTTTCATGGTACGTTAAAAAAGAGAGGTATTCATTTTAATTTAGCTTTTAAAAACAGATGAGTAATTTCTACAGGAATGAAATGACAGCTTCAGCTCTAGTATTTACCTGTGGGTTGTTCTCTCCTAGCACATCGTGTCTCATTCAATAAGAGCCAAAGCTAATCCACATCTTTGATCAATGTAGCTGGCGATTCCTTTGACTGTCTCCCAAAGTGTAAGAATGCAGCTAACTCGCCGATTTGTTTCAGCAGATGCCACAAACTATGAGATTATTTACTAATCCAGTTTGAGGACTTAACTTTTCCCATTCAGATTCTTGAAGGAATGTAGGAGGGGTTATGCCCTGGCCAAATAAAGCACATTTACTGCCTGGCTAGGTTCTTCTCTTAGTGCCTTGGGCCTGCACTCCGGAGGGTAATATTCTTGCTAATCCCCTCTAATCCTCTTCAATTTTTTAATTTTATTTTTTTTTAACACAGTAAAGGATCACTCACACAGGGCTGCTGTGGGAAAACGGTCTCAAGTATCTGACCCTTGCCCTGACTCCTCATCTCTCCGCAGTGCCCAGTGCGAACTGTGCGGAGAGCAGGGGAGTGTCCCCGCAGAGGGCAGGGGAACATCATCCCCGCAGTCGCGGTGACGGAGCCCCGCTGCCAGTATTGCCACGACATGCCAATGCTGAACCTCACGCTCTGGCCGCCTCTGTGCCCATGTCACCACGTGAACAGAAACACTGCCCAGTCTGGGAGGTTTTCATGTCCGTGTTTAACCGTAAGACAGGCAAGATGCCGGTACTGAAATTATCTTGGGTTTTACAGATTTAAGAAAGTTTTTCTACACTATAAAGGTCGGCAAGATATTCAGGAGATTATTGGAAAGGATTGTTTCATACATTTCCAAAACGTAGCTACAGATCTCTAATCTGAAATGGCTTAAGAGGAACAGTTTTCTAGCGCTGTACAACACTTCCTAGCTTTCCAAACAGAGCCCGTCCTTGTAAAAGCGAAACTCAGAACAAAGAGGAACAAACGTTATTTTATTTTCCTTACACAAAATGATGTTACACGCAAAGACAACCGCTTTCATCAAATACGAGAACAAAAGGATTTCTACTTTACGTATTCATTTATTTTTAGTCCATGGGACAGAACGGACTGCAAATACAAACCCCAGATTTTCTTTCCCCCTAGTCCGCTGTAACCCATTGGGCAAGTTACTTGTTTGTGCCCTTGTTCCCTTGTTTGCTTGACTACGAGCATTTCAGAGCTCTAGATAGCCAGCACCAACAGAATTCTGCCCTGCCATCTAAAAGGCAATTAGATGTTTCAAGGCAATAAAAAAAATCATGACAACAACTGGCTAGGTATCCGATTAGAAGAGATGTTTCTGTGGCTGCCTGTAGAACTATGGAACATATTTTGCAAACAGCCTGTTTGAAATGATATCTAACTTATTTAAAAATTTGCATGAAGCTCCTGAAACAACTGAAGGATATACAAAATAAAAGAACTTTTAGATAATGATAATGCGTTATAATCTTCTTCCCCTAAAGGCAGAGGCTAAAGAAAAATCTGTCTGAGACTGTCTGAAATGAACTTGCTACGCTCTTGATCAGTCATGCAAACAAGCAGCAATTTCTCCCAGCAATTAGCTTTCTCAGTGCACATTCTATTAGATTGGACAGGCAGACAGAACAGAGCGGCTGGATAATTCGAGCCTTCACAGCCATAGTCATTCGGACTCCATGATCATTTGCAGAGGATTAGGTCCAGGACTAAGCCAACCTTCTGCACTCAAGGTTTCAAACTGAACACATCACAATGCCAGTACAGTAAAAAGCAACGTAAGATTTTATTTTCACCCAATGCTCAGCGGAATCCATACCTTTGCCACGCAAGTAATGCCAGACATTAAATTACAGCCCGTAGCAATATTGACTCGTGATCTTGTTTGCACGTGGATGAAGAAAATAAGTGACTGTCGATCTTTCAATAACCCGAGTTCTGGAGCCATGCTTGGAAGCACAGCAGAAAAAAGTATTTTGAAATACTATGAGTGGTTATGATTTGGAGAACCTGATTTGTTTTCAGGGATTTTAAATATCTAAGTTCATATTTATTAATGCTTACCCTTACCCCACAAAGGGCCTTCATTAATACATTACTGGATTTTCCAATGAGTTAGAAAATTCTGAGTTCAAATTTTTTGTAAAAAACCCAGTTTAACCATCACCTATTGCAAACAACTCATTCTGGCCACCGAACGTTTATGATACGAATACTAGTGTGTTTAACAGCTCAATGGCTGGAGTTAAAACCACCTTCAAGAAAACAGGGCTAGAAAGGTTCAAATAACAAGATGAAACATAACACAACTTCTTTCAGAAGACAATAAAAAGTGGTCCAGTAGGAAATAAAATACTCCTACCTTTGGAACATGAGGGTTAAATTCCACAGCTCTGTGAATTGCTTCCACAGCGTTAATTTCTGCTGTGCTGAGCCCTCTTTTGGATGCAGTTTCCGGGGAGAACCTGAAGGGAAAAGCCCATGCTGAGCAAAAGTAAATAATAAATGCTAGCCAGGTGTTTATCTGCATCGTAAGCCTGGAGCTCATGAAAAACTGACTGATTTATCAAGAAAGATAAACAAACCCTTCTAGGAGACAAATGCTCATGTTAGTTTATGCATCCTGACTGTTGTCCATGCCCATATGACAAAGTTATGTTCAACTTTTTGAAACTTTGTGTCAATCACAGAAGGTAACTGAGTGCCCAGCCTTTCAAAAGACCCTTACAACATCACCTGCTCAGAGGCAGAGCTAGAATCAGCTGTGCAAATACACCAGAACCAAAGTGAAATGCCAACATGAACCACCACAAATAACCTGCACCCAATCCACAAAACAAGGAGCTGCTGAACATCACCAGCACGACACTGAAAACAAAATTTATACAAAAGCACACGTGTGAACACGGGCTCCTGAGAAACATCTTCACCTGTATTAATTTTATGGATGCTTACAAGAAACTTTAAATGACGCTTAACTATGCGCACACACAGACACGTGTATATATAGAAATACACTTAAATTGCTCTTAGAAATGTAACTGCTACACATTGGGTTTAGACCTTTTTAGGGCATATTTTACAGCATGACCCAAGACAAGCAACAAACCCCTGTTCTCACTTTTGTGCTTGCTTACCTTTCTGAAACAGCTCTGGCTTTTAACAGGGCTGCTGTGTAACATATTGCTGCTGATTTTGGAAGACTGATATCTATGATAAAATAAAATAATTAAGCTGTAAGATTCTAAGGCAAGACAAACATTTTAAACCCATATCCTTTGAGCTTTAAGATTTTTACTAGGGCAGACAATAAATGTAACATCTGGAACATTTCAGCTATGATTAGAAACTCTGAATTTCTTTGCGCAGTCTTCTTTCTGGTCACCAGTCAGTCTCAGACTAAAAACTCAGAGGAGTTGCAGTTTGGTGGTAAAAATTAATTTTTTCTTCTAAACATACCAAGACACTGAAACCGAATTCAAAGAGAAATGCATGTATAAACACATGCTTAAGAACAGTGTACTTTTCCTGTATTAACCCACAAAGGTTTAAAATAAGCTTCTAATCTTTATCTAATTTTGCAATTGTACATTAATACAGAGTTTTACATAATACCGGAACAGAGACTGACTAGAAACTGACCAAAAAAATTACATTACAGACAGGTAGACAAACTTTAAAGAAAATGCAATTTCCATTCTTTTCCAGTTCCATGGGGAAAAATTGTGTTAGTTGCACGTTTTGTAGACTATCTGAGGCCAAGTTTGAGCTGACAATTATAGATTAGAAGGTTAGCACTCCACAGTACAAGTTTACTTTAAAAGCAGACAAAGTCTGGGGTCTAATTCCCAAGTACCATGTTGTGTATAGTCAGATGGCTCTTGCTTTTTTTGTAAATCCCATCCTGGGCTTGTCCATCACTTACTAGAAGTCTGGCTGTCGTGTCAAGCAAAACACAGGGGTGCTACAGAGAGTTTGAAGCTCATACTCATTTTTCCAGATGCTTAGAAAAAAATCAGCAACCCTTTCTTAAGAAAGTGTTGCAATTCCTGATGTTAACATAAGCACCAGGAAAGAGCAAATGGTTTTGTTACATTAGTAAGAAAGAACATGGATGGTCAAGTCCCAGGAGCAGGCAGCTAGGGTGGCCACGCGCAAGGGGCACAGGATTTGGGCAAGAATATCACACTTTTGATTCCCTGAAGCAATGAAGAACAGAGACACAAGAGAGAACACGCTGACTTCTTGAGGGCAGGGAACAACTGCCACAAAATACTGCTTCTCTGTCCCTGCATTCTGAAGTTGATTTAAGGGACAGCTTTGACAGCATCACTTTGTACACCAATGATGTGGGCACTGTCTAGGTGCCAAACTCTGAGGCCAGTAAGAAAGTAAGTATATACTTTATTAACCTTTATCAAGACTCTCACAGCACCTGAAACATATTAGTTGAGATGGAAAGTGAAAGCAAGCTACCGTCATTTAATGGACTAAAGCTTGCACACCACTAATCTCTGGCAAGCAGCATGCTCGCCTGTTGCTAATCTCTGGCAAGCAACCTCAGTATTACAGAATCACAAAGCCAAGCCTGGAAGATGACAGAAGGGAAAACTACCTTTTCCAGGTAATTTACACCAATTACTTGGGGGGCTATGTGCTGACTGAAAAAGGCTGATTAATTTAGGCACAACCAGGGACGTAGAAGAGATTAAAAAATTAAAATAATCCTTGAATTGAAGCAAAGTGAGCTCCAAGGTTTCTTTAGTGATTAAAAGCAACTTAAAAGAAACATAAAAAGTAATCAGTATGCAGTTTAGTTTGGCTAAATTTGACCTCATGGTTCAAAAGAAAAAACTTGACTTGCACTCCGGAAGCGCTTATTTGTTGCCAATGAAGGGAATCTAGGCAACTAGCTGAGATCCTGGGTAGCCATCTGCTTTTGGACAGGCACATCTTGCCCACCTCATCTCACACAAAACACCAGTATTTCCCAACAGACATCACTTACCATCATACTTGGCTAGAATTGCCTGGACATCTGCATAAGCCTGTAACTCCAGTAGTGCCTCCAGGAGGTTTTCATGAATATTCATCATGCTGAGAAGTGGAAACTCTTTCATCAACTGCAAATCAGTAAAGAGAAATAAATTAAGCACATATAGAATTGCACTTGAATCCCTGAAATACTGAATAGAAATCAGTACAATAATTCAAGCTTTTTCAATGTTCTCTTTTCAATGGCTGTTTTGACAAGTTTGTCACTGAGTCAAGCATGAAGCAAACTGGGCAACAGAACTCTGAACACGACATCATATAATATAAAAATTTAAAACCTACGTGTAGGAACCAAAAAAAACTGTTCTCAAAAAATCATGAAGTGCAAATCTCATCAGAAAATAATTCAATTAGACTCATTATGATGCCTAGAAAGGAACTTTAAACCATCAGTTTGGACAATGTCACTGAAAACAAGTTGTTCCCCTTTTTTATTTTTACTTACATCTCTCATCATTTTTACTGCTTCTCGTATTCTTCCCAGTTTTCTCGCACACATAGCTAGTCTCCTTTTCACATACACCAATACATTGGTGTCTCTTCCTGATTACAAAGACAAAAAAATAGTCTATCAGTTTCAATCCTTACCTCTCCTTCCCTCTCTCAAAAAAAAAACCCCACCAAAAACCTCATAACCTTCTCCTAACTGCACGTAAAAGCACAAAATAATTACTACTGCTGTCCCAACCAAGGCCCAGCTCAAGCAATGCCAGCTAAAACAGGAGGAACTGCCTGGCTGAACTGGGAATCGAACTAGAATCACTAATTATAACTTAGTTTTACATTTCTGCTCACACAAAAACTAAAGTTTATGCGAGTCAAAAGTGCTTACTCAGCTGTGCTTCGTGCTGGGGACTTTGGGCATGGCAGTTCTGAGACCTCCTGTAAATCATTTCTCCTGCTTTCAGAGCCTGCTTGAAATACTTCTCAGCATCGACAATAGTCGTTGCTTCTTCCTCAGCCAGGAGGACATATGCAGTGGCACAACTGTAACAAGGAAAAAAACCCACTACTTACTCTGAGCGACAAAGTTTAGTACTTTTTGAGTAAGTGTTAAAAGCATTAGAAATGGGCAGTTTTCACTTATGTTTAATATTAGGCATTGACAATATTAAAATACCAAAATATTGACTTAATGTTCAAATGGTGAGTGTCAGGAAAACAGAAACCTTTTCCATTTTACAGAAAAACACACATTTGGAGGAAGAACAAAAGAAAGAATTGTAGCAGCAAGTCAAATAATTTTCCTACAAATATTAAATATGCTCTGGTAATTGTCTGGAGAGGGTTTCTTGTGTTTGGTTTGCTTTGCCCTTTTAAAACCAGGAGGCAGGTATTTTTTAGAGAACAGTTCAATACCTCAGTGTAACTGACAGACACGTGTACAATTCTCAGTCACAGAAATCTCCCTTTGCTGAATCTACACTATTAGCACAAGAAACCGACAGTGTGCTCAATATCACCCAATTTAACCTTTCACGCTAGAAATACAGCAACTGGAACTTTAAACTTACTCATTGTTCAACTCTAAAGCTTGATATGCTGCTTTAATCCGGGCTTGAGGGTTTCTCTCTCGCCACGCTTTCTGCATAACTGTGGTAAAAACATGGAAAGGCAGGTGAGGGACAGAGACCGACGAAACACCTGGGAGCCCACGGAGGCAACACTGGCTGCTTATGCCTCAGTTCTACATAAATATTAACTTCGATTTTGCAAATTCCTGTTTGCTATATAATTGTTATAGGGAAGAGTAAATGTGTTTTAATTCCAGCGTGAGTTTCTACCACAAGCAGCAGAATCTTGCAACTTGTCATTACGCCCCAGATTTAATTTAAGAAGGCAACACCACCAGGAGGATTATTCACTGACCACTGAAGAACTCCTACACTGAGAAGCAAAGACAGCTTACATAACCAGGCAGATGTACAATTTCTAAATTGCTACAGATTTTTGGAAACATTTCCCAAGACTTGTTGAAAGCTTGGCAGGGGCAACTGTTAAACACAGGTTCTTGCACGGACCTGCACGAATTTTAATTTAAGCTTTCAAACAGAACTTCAAAGAAAACAGTGATAGAGTAAGCTGTGTCTTGCACAGGTATAGATTCAAGTATTTAGACAACTACCAGATTATAAAGGGTTAAACAACTTATTTTTAAATTTACAAAGCACATTTGAGTGTCATAACACGGCACAGCCAATTCAAGATATACTATAATAATTTATCACCTATTAGAAAGTGTTCTAGGAAACAATTCAAAAGGGTGGAACCTATCTATACAGAAGGGTCGTGTGAATTACAACTGGAATTCAAAACTACGGTCAGACGAGGAGCAAACAAAAGTTCAGTGCAGCGACTCTAAACCCCTCCCCACTACGCTTCCATTAAGGAAAAATGGAATCGCAAACCAAAAAACAACTTCTCGCAAAAGCAAAACAATATTCTTGGAGCTACCATCTTCCATGCAGAACACACAGCTTTCACAGGGAATAACGGTTCTGAAAGAACTCCAAACCCTTACGCTCATGGAGTTGCATATCTGGCCTATCTCAAGCACGATAAGAAAACTGAAGAATCTATACGTGTTTCTTTTGGAACAAAACCTTCTGCTGTCCAGCAAGAATAACGTGGAAAAATGTTTGAGTTTTCTTTTGGAAACAAAATATTAGTCTTGGCTTAGCAAGCGAGACAATACACTCCATTCTGTGAAACAAAAACACATCGTTCATATCAAGCATGTCACAGCCAGATGACAAGTAACGCTTCCGGAACTTGACAAATGGACAATAGTTCACACCCTGTCTGACAATAACCAGGTAGAGACATTTTCTGCACTGAACATGTGGATCAACGAAAAAATTCTGGAGACTGCACTATTCGTTACTAAGGTTTAAACGAGACCACATCTTTGGCTCTTGAGAATACAATCCAGGTTTTCAATACTGTGTTGCTAATTATTTGAAAAGTGCGAGATCTTAGAATATGGCAGGATCCTCAGAGCATTAAAGTCAGTAGAGAAACCACAAGGTAAAAACCATCTTTCCACTAAATTAATCGATTAAACCTCCTTAGCAGTTGAGAAAGGCTATCATTTCCCAAAATATTTTACACAGTAGCTTGCGCTACCTTGAAGTATATTAAAAATATCCATGATACACTCTCCAACAGTTAGCGTACGACGTCGGTACCTGTATCTGAAGGCCGAAGGGCATCTGTATCACAGGTGAAAAAGTTTTGATGATCTTGAGCAGACAAATTCATGTCATAGTACGTAAGAGGCTCCTTCCCAGTCACCCACATGTATCTTTAACGGGAGAAATTTCAGTAAGAGGCACTCCTAGTAAATAGCAATACCGATACCAAGGGGGATATCTGATCTGCCTAACACCTGAAGCTACTGCAGAAGAATTTTATTCATAAAAGACTGGAGGTACCAACCAGAAGATTTCAAGTACTGCTGTTCCATAATCTGTACAGGTCGCCAGAAGGCTTCCTGCAGGGGGGAAAAAAAAGTCTTTTTGACCCTAAAGTTCTGAACAACTTGAGAACCGGCTTCCTAGGAAGCAGCTTCTCCTATGAAATAACACAAGGAGACTTTCAACACAGCCATATCAGTCTCAGATTTAGGATCACTGTCTCAAGCTCTGAATAGTTTTTCTCCTACTTTACTCTCAAAAAACCTGATGATGTTACAATAGTATTTGCATTCTTAACATTTAGACTGCCAAATCTTGGATAGGTGCCTTTTAAACACAGCACTGGCATCAGTCACCCCTATAATCCTGCAGATCTCGGCTGTCTCCTGATATTACTAGTGCAAGCTCTGTGAAGAAGTCATGTGTATGCCCCGATTAATTTTAAAAGCATGCAATGGAAAGTAAGATAATTAATACCTGCTATACTCTGCCCCTCTGAAAAGATTGAGAGGATTTCGCCACACTTTGCACTCTGGAAACAAAAACAAAACAAAAAAAAAAAAAAAGGACTTTTTGAATTAAGAGGACAGGCAATATTACCTTGACTCTAAAATGCAGCAATGCAAATGCAGTTTTACTTTCGAAAGCTGCTTTAATTTTACTGTTACACAACCTGAACATGATCATATGATCTTCTTCTCCCTAGACTGCTGCTATCCCATAGGGGTACAAAAGCACATGGTGCAAAGACTAAACACTGCCACTCACACTCATGCAATGTTTATCTTGCACATACTCAGAACAGTAAATATCTAATGTTACTGAAAAAGCTTTAGCTAAACATGTAATACATTTTCTAAATCATATTTTTAATAATGAATGGTTTAGATCAAAGATGCATTGTTATTTAGCTTATTTTTACCATTATTGATAAAATGCAGTGTAAGGTGTAGGCCTTTCTCCAGTTCTTACACGCACTAACGCAGTGTCAAAGCCTGTTAAAAGCCAGCTCACGTGAACCAGCCACCTTGAAGCTTTTGGAAAACTGCTGGGACACGTTAACAATCACCTGGCATGTTCTGCCTGCTGGTCTCGCTCTCTCCAGCCGAGAACGCTGCTGGTGCTGGAGGGCTGTTTTCTACGCCACCGATAAGGGGCCTCAAATGACTCAAAGAAACCTGCTCGATGAAAGATGTGCCGTATTTTCGGAAATGCCACCACTCAAACACCTGTCACAGGAGAAAACAGCAGCAGAAATTTCCATAGGCCACATGTAACTTAAACAGCCAATCGTTCACAGCTAGCACAGCCCCTTGCAAATGACTAGAGATGGAACTACACACAAATCAACACTAATTATCTGGTTTGGCCTGTCTTGTCATGCAGGATCACCCACATAACATGAGTAGAAAAAAAAAAAAAAACCAGTAGAATTTTAGTCAAACATATATTCCTCCCTCCCCAAGTCATTAGGGTAACTTCTAAACCCTTTACAAAGTGTCCGTATAGGGAAACCGTGCAGAGAGGCAAGAACCTCAAGACAGATTTAACTGATGAGAAGATGTATTTTCTTTGGCTTTTAATACTGAAAATAAAGATCAACCCAGAAGATTTGTATGTAGTACTGCAGTCTGCATCGAGGTCAGATGATCATCGCTGCAACAGCTGCGCTGACCATGCAGTGTGCCCCTTTCATTGCGTGCAGCCAGCCACGTCTGTGCACACTGCTGTCTGAAGATGAGCTGAGTTATTGGCTCATTTTCACACCAAAGTCATTAAGACAATTACATGATGACACACGCACAAAAGCCCCCGCAGAAATTACTGTGGGAAGCTAAACTCTTACATTCCTAGTAAAAGAGTTTAAAAATCTGTGTTTTCTTTACACAGGTAAGTCGGCAGAGTTCTCCTGTCTATTTTGCATTTGTCGTTATCTATGTACATTCACATGTACACGCACACACACGTATGGACATGTACCTCCTTAAAACAAGCCTAAGTTTCTGAAACGGGTACATCTTATTTTCCTTACACTCACCCTAACATACATACACAGGTAGCATCAGAAAAGCTCCTAAATACCAAGGTCCTTCCTAGGACAAAGGCACCCTCTAGAGTCTGATCAAAAAAATGCTGATTGCATTTACCCCTAATGAAAGCATCCTAGAGGTGCTGAAGTTGCTTAAAAAAACAGAAGTGGACTACTTACAAATATCAGTCCAGATATAAAAGATGAAGTCACTGTAAGGGCAAAGTAGAATTTTGGAGTCAAAGTGCTTAAGAAGACAGTCACTGTTAAGAGAAACAAAAACAAAGACTTAAGGAGCAGAACCAAAAAACAAATAGCTTTTTATTAAACAATGACAGATGAAATATTATGTAAACACATAACACAATATAGCCCTATAAACCCCTTACTTTCCAGATAAAGTAACTTTGTTAGAGAATCCTTTACATATGTCATTTTCTGTTTCTAACCATCCATGACAGTGAATTAGGTTATATTCCCCATCTGAAAAATTCAGTGTTAGTTCTTGGGCAAAGCAGCCTATGGTTTCAACCACTGCATGGCTGGTGGACATGTAGCCGATGTAACGTGTTATTTAATTTTAATCTAAACCAGAAATGTCCTGTTTTGATGACAGTTCATACCCAGTGTTAAGAACATACTTTTTCCCCAGACCGCTCCTTCCCGGTTTTTACATCGCAGGGCCGGGAAGGCAGCTTTCTAGCGCTACTCTGACCGAGGTTTTGACCCAAACCGCACAGCACCTTTGTCACCCGCCACCAGCCCGGGCCAGGAGGGGACACTGGCGGCGAAGGGCAGCGTGGCTGGCGGTGACAGCGAACCCGGCTGCCGCAGGCTCCCCCCAGAGCAGGACCCCAGCCCGACCGGACACCCCGGGGAGGGGCGGGGGTCTGCAGGGACACACAGTGACAGGGCGTGGGCCGGGGACA
>NW_010132908.1:27960-38683 GCF_000699245.1 Pterocles gutturalis | reverse complement strand
CCAAACCATTCTATGATTCTATGGTGCTAATAAAACTGGTAGGGTGTTGGCTTTAGCTTGAGATTGTTCTTTCAGGGTCTTCACTCCTGCAGTGCAGAGTGGGGTTGGGGTGAGTGTGCAGGTAATCCCCCCAGTAGAACATGATGAAATCAATCCCCAGCATCCTGTACTAGTTTGTTTCTTTGTAGAATCAGAAATTCAGGTTGTTTTGCAATCTCCATGCTGGCAGAGCTTGTAGGACAGACATGTGGCATGGGAATTTACACCTGCAAACCATGTGTAGCTTAACTTTAATATACTTACATAAATGATAAAATCATCAGTTTTCAACTCATAGATTTTAACATTCCTGACATCATACCTCTCTTCCCTGGGGTTTTACCTAAAAGCGATCTAGTGAGATGTTGTTTTGCACCAGGAGATACTGGTTTGTTAGGGTCCCAGTAAGGAAGACACTCGGACTGTAAAGTATTGCTTGAAATACCATTCATTGGAACTAACACTGTAAAGATAAAGGATAGTGTAGATAATTTTATGTCCTTCCAGATGCTGAGTTTTATGGTAATGAACAGGTCTCAAGTCAGAGCCCAGCACACCGGGCAGATCCTGTCCATGGAAAGGTCATCTGACGTTTTGGTCTTTTGAGATCTTACAGGATTTTCTTAAAACAATTCTAGTTCTAACTTCTACTGCCAAACAGAAAGCCAGTTCACTTGAGAACTGCTTGCTGCTCTTCTAGATAAAGACAAGGACACACAGGTGATATAATTGCCAGTAGGGAGTGGGAGCTGCCTGCAGGCTCCTCTGTTAGAGCTCGCTAGCTGGACAGTTTGATTCTGCAGCCAAGGGAAATGTGCAGGTCTGACCGCCAAGCTGCACACGCAGCACAGCACTGGCCTTCGCCTGTTATGTGGATCACTAACTCCTCAATACAGTGGTCTTCTGGTTAGGATCAATACACCTGTGACCGAAGAAAAAATCACTTGGATCAATAATTGCAAAGTGATGCAATTATACATCTAGATTTTGAGATCATAAATGTTTTCAGGGCAGATAGACAGCCTAGGAGAGTGGGGAATGATCCTAACTGAAACTCCTAAGTGGCTTCCATAATTAAATAATAATAATACACTATAAAATATAATGTGATGCCTGGATTAGTTAAGTTTACTTCTCCCTATTAATCTTTTGAGCTCTGGGCTGGTGGAGGGTGTTTCGAGCTTGTGCATAGTTTCACATTAATGTAAACACATCAATTTTGTTGTTTCGGGTTTTGTTTTTGGAAACTTTTTTGGATGAAATTTTTTATAATAAATATTCTTTAAGAAATAGCCTGCAAGACTCTCAGCTGAAAGTAGGAACTCCTGTATTTCATAATGGCTCCATGGCAAATAGTCGGCACATTTTTCACCTAGTAGAAACGTAAGAATAACAACTTGTAAAAAGGTGTGAAAAAGTTCACTCAACACAATATACAGTTTCTCCTTGATGTGGGGTGGGGGAAGAAACTCACTTCTTGGTTGTCATCACTATGATTCATCAGCTGCTGTCTCCTAGGCAGGTCTGGCTGCTGATTGGGCATAGGACTTCTCAAGGTGTGTCTTTTGCCAAGAACCTTTTGCATTTTAAGACTACGTGACAGACCATGATACCCTTCTTCTATGGTAAGAACTGTTCTATGCTTATTTATTAATCAGTACTGTCTTTTTGTTATGAACAGAGCTCACTGGTTAACAAATAATTAGGTGTGCGAGCAGATGTTTCTAAACCAACTTTTTGTGGGTTAAAAATTTGGAAAGATCTTAATCTTGGGTCTTAATTGTGGCAGTTATTCCTCAGTATGCTAGTGCTGTTTTTTAAAATTCAGAATTAGAAGAAATGTGATTATATAATAGTAAGAGGTATTCTCAAATCCACAGAGAATAAGATAAAATCTTCTTTGTAATAATATAATATTTTTAGAGATAAATGTTTATAGTAAGATTTTACATGGTCTGCATTTTCCATAAAAATTGTATGTGTTAACTATTAGCAAGTTAAGTAATACAGGGAATCTTTATTCTTGTGTTGTATAATGTTCAGGGCAATTTTATTTTTTTCAGACATCTGAATTGGTTTTATATTTTTTTTGTCAATTTATCAATCTAAATTATTTGTAAGCGAAAATTAATCTTATTTTAACATATCTTTTCATCTGCCTTTGAAAAAATAAGGGAGAATCTTGAGGAAAAATTCAGGATTATGTTGAATAAATTTTTGTTTTGTAATTTTGATAGATTTATGTGAACTTTACTATCAAATGAAAAGATGCAATGATTGTTTTGGGAGAGACGCAGGAGGATTGAACACGTTACACGCTAAGTTTGCATATAAATGTCCATGATGTAATACTGTTGGAATATGGTAGAAAAGGCTTAGGAATACAGCAGCTGTAATACCCAGTCGGTGTAATGTCTGCTTTCCCACTTTTACAGCAGTAGTGCTTAGAGCTCATTTCACATGACTGTACTTGTTTCTGCTCTTGGAAAAATGTTGCAGTCATGGCACAAGCATCAACTTCTTTGTGAGGGATGATACAGTGAGCCAGACTAAAAAGAGGCTTTCATTTTAACATCGTAGTAGTAATGCTCTTATTTTTAGCAAAAATATAACTGAAAACAGAGAACCTTTTAATGATAAATATCTAATTTTAAGCAAAGAGATATTTAAGAAGTAACTCTTTCACCTAACTATACCTACAATTATTTTCTTAGATAGACAAACGTTTCTTACTATTGAGTTACGTGGATTGGGTTCTAGTGGTTCTGCATATTTCTTATTTTTGGAGCACCAGTTTTGTACTTTAGAGTAATAGGATCCTGTTCTTTATGTAGACCAGGAGCATCTCCACATTTAGTAACATTTTGGAGTGGATTTTTTTCTCAGAATTTTAACTCTCAGCACCAGTCAACACCAGAGGGTGCCAAAATGCAATAAAATATTCATAAATTTCTAGTAAAAAATACATGATATACCTTTTCTAAACATTGCTGTTATGATCTCTCTCAGCCTTTTCTTGTTTGCGTGTTCACCACCGTGACACTGTAATACCAGAATTCCCCTGGTTCTGTGTTTCCTTATAATGACAGCGATACATTCCTCTTACCAGCGGCTGGCACTGTCAAAGAAAGATTTTCAAGCACGCAGATAAACTTTACTTAGCTATAGCAGCACTTTATGTCACATCCTTGTCTTGCTTGTCCTGGCTTTAGTTCCACGTGCAGGGGTCAGAGGTTGTAGTTTCTATTTCTATATGCCATGCTGTCAGCAAAGGAAGAAGTTAGTAAGAACTTTGAAATGCATTAATCATTCTTAGGCAAGACCTCATGGTGCAATTAATTTTACAATTCCCTTATTTATGTGATGTTTTTGTCCAGGCTGAAGCTTTTAGGATCCACTCATGTTCCTCTCTGTTCAAGTTAATTTCTTCAGAAACTTGCAGCCAGCATGCTTCAACACAGGGGGAACAAAAATTCAGTTACTATTGATAGAGGCACTTGTATTTTATGAACTTAGGAATTTGGGTTCAAGAAATTAGATGTTGTGCCTTTGTTTGTTGGATGGCAAAAATTGTAAGATACTGACTGAATGACATATTTTTAGGTTCTTTTTACTTTCAAAAGATAAAGAATACTATACCTTACAGTCCTTACTGATGACCAACTGAGGAACTGCAGTGTATTTCTGAAGTTGGTTGTAGATCATCAGCCAGCTAGAGGAGGATACTCTCTCTGGCTACAGAATACTCTCAGACAGTATTTGTCAGATTTGAGTCAAGGTAAATCATTCAGCAGTTTACAGTCATTATAATGGTGGAGCAGATTAATGAATGACCTCTGTGTGCATCTGCATTTGATCAAGTGCTCATAAAGAAGCAAATGCTTCTTTGTGTCTTCCTCTTTGGTCGCACTCAGTAATAAACTGAGTTCAGATAATAAACTGCTAAATCTGAAATTCTTTAAAGCAACCATTAATTTCCTGTCCGTAAATTGTTGGGTTTTTTTTCTGCCCTGGCAGCTGATCGCAATCACCAGTGCCAATGTTTAGACCCTTGCTTACCTGATTTCTTGCATTGAAGATATATAAGTGCATTATTGGTTCCTGCGGTGAATTACACCTCCAAATTGTGAAAGGATTGCATAATCCTTTGCAATGGATTATATGATTGGAATTATAATTAGATGCCAGGCTAAGAACTCTTTTTGTTATATAAAAGGGTTTCTGAAAAGAAGGCAAATAATCTAGTCACTGTTGGAGTCTTCTCTGTATATTTTTAATGAAAGGCCTGTCACTTTATTTGTCGGAATACTGTCATCAGATTAGTGCTGCTTTCTTAACTGTGTCTAATCTCATTTGATTCAATCATCATGGAATTAAAAAAAAATCAATGGAGCATAGGTTTGTTTTGAAATAAAGGGAGGGGTTAGCAAATCAGTAAACATCAGTTCATCATGTTTAATTAACTAGCAGGGATTTTCTGAAGCTATTAAGCAGGATCTGAACTAGCAAATTGGATGTAGGCTTACTAATTTATAGGAAAATTCTGGTGTGGAAACTGGAAACTTAAATGTGACTCCGTTTTCCTTTATACAGACCCTTGCTTTTTTAATTTAACAGAAATTAGAAAAGTGTTTGTCTATATATTTTCAGTAGCTCTTTAAATAATGTGAAGTGTTTCTTTTAGTTGTCTTCTACCAGGCTATGAAATCGAAAAGATTAATGTTTGCCCCCATTTTTGGATCATTTGCAGGAAATAAAAGATCATAAACAACTCAGAAATTCCTTTATGTATTAATATATCAAAGACAAATCAAGTGAACTTTGCAGTGTTAGAGCAGTGACCTTCAACCAGTGTCTGACTGAAGAATTTCTGTTTCCAAGGCTTCTCATTCTTGCTGAGTATTTTACTGGCATAATGTATGGATCTTTTGTGGTGTATTGTTTGCTGGAGAATGAATGAAGGCCCTCTGGCTCATTTATCCTACTGTCTCGCTTGGGATTTGAACTATGTTGCCAGAAAAGAAAGTCCAGTGCTCTCACTTTCAATTCTAATTCCCTCATCATTAGGCTTGCTATAGCAGTTCCCTGTTGCATGAATATTTTTTCAACTGTAGAACCTAGTAGTAGTTTTGGAGAGTCAGTAAAAGTGGAGTGGTTTTGAACAACAGCTAACATTTACTGAATATTGTATGGTTGTGCTCTCCATCATCATAAACATTTTGTATCTTAGAATGAGAAAAAAGATTTGTATTTTTAATAATTTAATTTCACTTCCTCCATGCACTGTCTGTCTTTTTTCTAGTTTGGTTGGTCCCTTTTTATATTGTCCTTGTCTCAAACACTTGAAATTAGGGCTATCTGATATATTATCCTAACACTGATATAAAAGGTATAGTAGACTGAAAAGCATTGTGGGTTTTTTTGGAAGGTGAGGTGAGGTGTTTGTAGGTTGGTTTGTTTTGTTTTGTTTTGTTTTTTTAAAAAGGACTCGCTTTGTATGCAGGCAGATACCATTTAAGAAGAAAAATACTGTTATCAAATACAATGGTCTTGATTTCCAAATGAAGGAAATATGATCTATTTCAAGGAAATTCCTATCTTTTTTGTTCACTACATATAAGACACACTGATAAGAGTTGATATATAAAAAGGCTTTCCTTTAAAATTTATTAATTTGAATTTCTAAGTAAACCCACGGGGGATAATTCCAGTATGACCGTTGAAATTGTGTGTGGGTTCTGATTTAAACTGTATATTTACAGTATAAGTACATTCATTTGTATGTGAAGTTCATTTTGCAGATCCAGAACTATGGGTAAACATCTAATCTGGTGCACATTTTGTTGATGGACTAAGGGACAAACTCCATTTTAAACATTCTTTAGTGGGAATACATGAGACATTTTTTGTAGTGAAGAATGATCTTTTGTGCAATTATCTTTAACTGGATTATGTCACAGAATCGCCTTATATTTATTAACCTCCTGCTAGGTCTGGATAGCTTGCTAAGAAAATAGTATAACCCTGTTTTGACAGAGTGCACTTTTTAGACATAGTTTTGAGAGAACAGAATAAATTCTTTTACAAATTTTCTTTCTTGAATTAATCATTCAAGAAATGGCAAGGCTATAATCTGTATAGTTTGTAACCTTATTAATTGATGTTATTAGAATAAATGGTTATTAGTAACTTTAGAGAAAACCTATTATTACTTACCAGAAAGTTTGGGGGTTTTTTTTCATTAAAGTTCCCCAAAATACCACTATGATTCTTCTGAATGTATGAGCTGGCTGGGGCATCTGTGCACCTTACATCACTGACCAATAGCTCAGGTAACTGTCTCAATCTGAGAAGAAGAGTTAAGGAGCATCAACAAAGTTGGCACAGAAGAATGTGTGGAAAGCCTGACATTCACCTGTAGGGAGGGCTGCTGTTATTAATGGACTGTAACAGTGGTCATGGAATAGTTTCATCAGTTCTCTTAAACCCTAACTCAGTATTCCATTCTATCAGAGATCTTCTGTGTTCATCTCTGTAACTATACCTATTTTCTCCAGAATGAGACACATCTAGGATCTTGAACTTTGAATGATGATAAATACCAAAATTTTGGAAATTGATCCCTATTCCAGAATCCCTAATTTCCACTTGCATCTGTGTTTGATTCCTGTCTTTCAGAGGTGTTACGTACCCATATCTTTGAGGACTGATATCTTATTTAGAACTCAAGTCTGATTGTTTTATTGTTATCTCTAAACAACTAACAAAACTTAAAATCCAATTATGGCTTCAGATTTTTCTGAACTTGCTGCTTTTTTATTGCATTGGCAAAGGACCTTAAACCAGTTACTTAAACCAATTGTAAAATGTCATAGCTCATTGTTCTGGAAAATGCTAAGTAGTGAAAATCCATTTGAAGTTTTGTGACACATCGGACGTAATATAACCTGGAAAAAAGTGGCAGAAACTTCAATGCTTCATTACACAGTTAAAAGATTAAAAATGGGGGAGATTTTTAATCCTAAATTTCACTGTCAAGTGGTGGATTGATGTATTTTAGACTGATCTGTTATTTTTAAATCTATGAGCCATTTACTTGTTTGAACCTTAGTTGTATTTCAGCAGTATATTTTCCTGTCTTTTTCTTACCCTACATCACAACTGTTCAGAATATTAATGATTTTTTTTTTTTAAATCACACTCCTCTGCTGTTAACGCTTCCTTAAGACCTGACAAAATAAAGCTAATAAAAACCCTGCCTATTTCACCCTCTCAAAGACAGGGATTCAGTCAAAAGATGGCATACCAACTGATGTGATTCAAGTATGGAGGGGTTTTTTAACAGTGGGGAGAAAAAATGTTTATATAAAAAAATGGTAAACTGTTACCTAGACAAGTGTTGATGTACTTCCAGTGCAATTAACATGTTTACAGACTCTTCCACTAGTAAAACTGCACTATTGCTCATGTAATGGTGGAGAGGGGGGCAAAAAAAAAAAAAGGAACAGGAACATTCTAGTCATTCTTGTGTGTCAGTTTTTTCTCTAATCATGCTTTACTGCAGGCTTTCAGATCTTTGTTTTGGTTTATGCTAAGATTCCTGATCTCTATTCTCTTTACTCTCTTTACTAACTTCAGCTTAAAATTTTCTTGATGTCTTTTCATCTGGCTGGTACTGCATCTCACATTTCTCTGCCTTTATTATTAAAATGCAGTTTGTTTCGTACTTTTTGAAAACACTTTTAGAAGGAGTTCTCTAGAAGTGGAAGAGTCTATGAACCTGTAAGAGGGAAAGTGAAAAGTAAAATGACAAGATGGTTTGAGGAGGGGGATAAAATAGAGTTGTTTAGTTACACCTAGAGAGAGAATTACCTCATAAAAACTGCAATAAAATTAAAAAAAAAATCAGAATTATTAAAAACAGTTTAGGAAACTTCTCATATTACTCCATCCATGAAGTTTTGGAACCATCAATAATCTCTAACATTTCAGTGAAGGAAAGAAATCTCTTAGATTTTTAATACAGACAAGAAGCATAAGTCCTCAGGTGCATTGTTCTTAACTGGTGTTTCACTGTCTTTCTGTATACAAGCTCTGTTTGTACCCCCATGGCCAGCAGTGTCAATAGAACTGAGAGCAGAAAATCTCCTTACAATGTCAAATATCTTATGCAAATATTTCTTTATATTGTAGCTTAATGTACTTGGGATACTTTAATGTAGTCCTCTCACAACTACACACTTAGTACAATGACTACTCTTGTTACATGTTGGTGTACTTCCTTCATCAGATTCCTGGATATATCAGCTAATGTTAGCATGACTTTTAAGATTAAAAAGGATACTTGTGGTAATAAACTTCAGGTTTTACAATACAATGCTGTCTGTCTTGAAACTTGGTTACCCTGTTGATCCAACAGAGACCCTCTCCTACAGTGAACCTAATCTCAGCTCCCTTTGAAAGCCTCTCTATTTAAACAAGCCCTCCAGGACAAGAGATGAGCTAGGTTCTGGTTTAGTTTCATTTTGTGGAATACTACTGCTGATGTACAAGTCTGCATTACTTTCGCATGCAGATTTACTATTGTATTGTAAACACTTAGAATGGCTTTGAAATAGGTGGAGTATAAATGAAGGAAAATATATCAAAGGAGAGCTCCTGTTGCTACTGCACAGAGTTGTAAGTGAGCTGTCTTTTGCTCTTTTAATGAGAATACTTAAAGCTTCAGACAGATGCCAGAGTTTAATGACTTAAACTTCAGTGCTAAAAATCACCAAAGCAACTCATTTCAGGTTGTACCTGGTAGAGCATAAAATTTGTGATGGGAAATTTATCTGGAAATTGCAAGATTACAGATATAACACAAAGGCAAAGTAGTACTGCAGGTAGAAGCCCAATGCTTCACCTGCAATGCATTGAGATTTTAAGGCAGCCTAAGATAGACTTGTGCCACTTGACAGGTGGTCAGTATTGTGCAATTAGCTGAAGCAATAAGCTGTGCTCTGAATCCCAGCTGACATCCTGTAACACTTGTGAAAGGGTGTCCTTTAGTGCAGCAGTATGGATCATCCTGTCTGTGTTGGTGATGTGTTACTGCAGCAGACTGGTGTGTAATGGGGTGAGGCAAGGCTGGAGAGTCTTCTGGTGAAGAGGTTCAGTGCATAGCACAGTGTTGATGGAAGCTAATGCCGCAGTACAGAAGTCAACAGGTAAGGAAAGCTCAGGGGTGATGACCGAGAAATCTACAGAATCCAACCTCAAGCCTTCATTTAAAGGTGGTTCATGGCTTGAATGCAGTAGCACTGCATCTAGGAGTAGGAGGGAAACGGGAAGGGACTGGAAATAAATCCTTTGGGCTATCTGCAGAAAGACCAATAAACTGTTGTGTAGATAGACTTAGTGAAGCATGAAGTTTGCTACCACAAAATGAATCAAAAATATTTTGAACAAATTTGAATTGGCATCACCAGTTTGGACTGGCTCAGCTTTTTGTGTTATCTACCTGTGGTGGGTTTTATTAGGCTCTAGGAGCCCTGGCACTTCCTTTATTGTGTCTTCAAAGGGAAGGGAAATATTTCTTTGTTCATCTAACTTGCCCTGTGTTCACAAAAATATGACTGGTAGCATTTTTGCAAGTAAACTCAGTTGAGTCAAAGAAATTCCTGACTCGCCACCAATGTTTTCTCCAACTAGAACCCAAATATCTTAACATTTCAGCTATCTAGCTCTCTGGGTTCAAAGGTGTAGCAGAAAAATCAGCTATTGTGTTTTGCATATATGATTAGTTGCTAGAATTTAGTAAGTAAAGGATCTGTCTGATGCTTACAGGCAGATCAACTTACTAGGAGGGTTGATGGTATTGTAATCCATACTGCCCTTTAAGGCTGACCTCCCCATAAAGCAACTTCTGAGCTGTTGCAGTTTTTAGCCCAGGTTTTAATGACACTCGGAAATTTTTTTATTGCTCTTTGTCCCAATCCAAGTTACCTGGTCTTGTGAGTTATGGCCCTAAATGTCATATATGCAAGGACATTCAGTTTAGAAGAGGGAGAGAACATCAATCTAAAATTAAAATAGAATTTAGGTTAAAACTGCATTTGTTCCGGCTTTGTGCCTGGTGCACTATATGTCATTCTCACTGAATACAATAGTTTATTTTAATAAGCCTGCTTATTTGGGCTTGATAATCTTAAAGGTCTTTTCCAACCTAAGTAATTTTGTTATTGTTGATTACCTTCAGGAAATGCACTCTCTTTCTTTTCTTATGTAATTTTAAGTTGATTAAAAAGAAACAAATCAGCGAGTGATTTTAATTTCTGAGGGGTGTAAATTTACAACTACGTAGGCTTTCATTTCATACAAAGATAATTATTTCTGTTATTGCTTTTTATGTAGCTTTATGAAGTATATCTGGAGGTAGCAGCTAGTATGTTGTGTTCTGCTCTGAACTCCTAAACAGCTCTTGTCACTTCATTATCTTTGCTAGGTAACCAGACATCTTAAGCACTAGATGTTTTTGCCATTCATTTGCTTTAGAAATAAAACCAAGAATTTTTCCTAACAAAATATCATTTGCTGTGATATCAGTTTGCTATGTTTTATAAGGAAGAAATATTTTTCTTTCCAAGTAGTTTAATTTACTCTAAAAAGTTACAAAATAAGTCTTTCATGTTAAATAAAAGCA
>NW_010132908.1:10461-27950 GCF_000699245.1 Pterocles gutturalis | reverse complement strand
ATGTATTTTTCCTGTTCTCTTGGATCTTATCGTTAAGTATATTTTGTCACTAGGACTATCTGTTGGCGCTGTGAGATTCAGTACATAACTGGAACAGTTATAATCTAAGTAATCAGTATGAGATGTTTTGTCTAGTGTCTTCTCCTCTTAATCCATTACTTAAATAAATAGAAATAATTTACATTATGGGTTGTGCTTGAAATTGTAAAATAAAAGTCAATGAAAATGAGTGCATTGATGGCTAGGGAAACATAATCAAGCTTGGCTTTGCAGCTTGCGGTACAAGACTACTGGGGAGAAGTGAGAGGGAGAGAGAAGGAAGGAAGACAGTTCCTGTTATTAACTATGTAGTTCAGAAGTTTAGAGCAGCCAAGCAGTGAGAATACACAGACGTGAGAGTGAAGGCAGTTTGCAGAGTAGAGAGGCCCAAGACTACTAAACTGTTGCAGAAAAGGAGAAACCAAGCCCAGATAAACTGAGACTTCTGTTCTAATCCATTTTAATTCAAAATCAGCTGCGGTTCCTCAAACCACCTTTATCAGTGTCTTAAGCTAAAAAGATTGATTTAGTGCTGGCATATGTGAGGAGTGCCAACACAGTCCTTCCTTTTGTTACACTGCAATAAACTGCAATGTAGGGGCACAATGAAGCACAACTTGAAAAGGGAGCATGTGTTTGTCCATAGGTCGTAATTTAGCAAACACACACCTGTGGTCTATTTCCTGCTGCCAGTTTGATTCTTATCACAAGCCTAATTTGGTCGATTAGATAGCACTCAATTCCTAGAGTTAATTGATCATATGAATATCTTGGCCTCTTAAAAAGTTACATTATTTGTAGAACTACTTGAAAGAGAGACCTGAATTTGCCACAAAAATTGATGTACCAGAAGGCAAATAAAAACCGTATTGTCATTAAACAAAAAATTGTAGAGCTTGATTCAAGAGTTCTGTGTGTATAAAGTCAAATATTGTGTATGAACAGCCTTATTAAAAAAAAAAAAAAAACCAAAAAAAAACAGGGCTGTCCTACTATTTCCTTCCCATTCGGAAGGATAGAAGAGGTGAAGATTAATCCATTCTGTGATTAAAACATTTCAGAAGCCTTTTGCAGTAGTAACTAAAGAACTTGAGACAAGCTCTTTATTTGAGTGGTCCTGGATCTTCACATTTTTAAAAAGTGCACACTTTGCACAGGGGCAGTTGTTTTGTTTTGTTTGTTTTGTAAAAGAGGACCCTTTCATGTATCCAGTTTAACATTTGACCATGCAAACTGTACACTTGGTGCAATGGAGGTTAGTAACTTCTGGGCTGAGATGATGGCTGAGGAATTGAAAGGAGCAAGACTAGGATGTTTTAAATTGGATTAGTCTACAGTGAAATTTTAGTTTGGGATTACAGCTGTAATTTCACTTCCTCTTGATTTCCCTCTCCCCAAGAGAGCTTAGCATGCTAGCTTTAACCAGATTTCTGATTACATGGCATATGCGTTTGCGGTCTGTTACTGTTGGGTGCTTTATAGGCTCTGGCTGTTCAAGCTGAGAAGCAGCTGTGGAGTCTTTTCAATGGTGCATACTGGCTGAGTTCAGCATTGCACTGACACGCTGCTTGTGATTGGCTTCAGGTGCAGGTAGAATTAACTCCCATCTAGCTACAAAAGACCACACAGACATACAGAAGGAAGAAAGACTTACTAGGCTGTAGTGATCAACACTTTCTGTTGAAGTGCTTAATGATCTTAGTTCTACTTATTTATTCTGCATCACATAAATACTGTTAAAGTTAGCCCTTTTCTTCTAAATATCTGGTAAATTGCATGTGCAGAGTGAATCCTGGAGATTTATCCTAGTCTTTTCTGGTCGGATGCTAGGTTCATTAATACTTGATCACCTGATTGCCTTCAAAACACCTGTCATGGCAAATCTGACCCGTATTAAGCATGAACATTTATTATTTCTGTCAATCTATAAGCATACACAGTACACAGTTCCTGTTAACTTTAGGCCAGTTGCGAGAGGGTCAACAATAACTGGTCGGGGCAGAGACTTAGGGAATTGCCAATATGCTAGATAAAGTATTGTTAAAGTCTGCAAGAGCAAAGTGACACTTTCAAAATTCTTTGAACTAATTTGCACCAGCAAAGCAGGTTTGTGCTACATCCACCCTCCAAGTGAAAGGCAAGAACATCTGCATGGAATCAGACCAAAAGCACTACCAGTCTCTTCATAGGACAAGCTTATGCTTATGAAAGTGTTGTAAGAACATAAGTATACAGGGATACTTATTACCCCCAGGTTATCACCTCAGCAGTTGGTAGTTCATTGTGCAAGGATTTTAAGATACTTTGATTGTCTGTGTGTCTTTGTTTTAAATAATTTTTATTTTGTTATTTTTTCTCTGCACACACTTTCTTTTAAGCTCATTTATACTATGTCTGTGGCAGTATGTTCCCCATTGAATAAGACTGTGCGGAAAAACTCCTCCTTCTGTTTTAGAGTTTCTGCTTAGTAATTAAAAGTATGTTGATGTTACAAAGTGGAGAAAGTTGCACTTCTGTTATATAAAGAAGGTAAAGGAAGGGTGGCTAGTCTATGCCTTCCATAAGCAGCACAGAAAAAAATGATGAACCACTGTCTTGGTTGTTTCTTGTAAGCTACTGGTGATAGTTATGAGCTACCTAGCAACTGAAAATACCTGGTTTGAAGTCTGACATAAGGAAAAGTCAGCTCGGTGTTTGTGGTATTATTTGTGAAATGTCTGGAAAACAGAAATCTATCACAAGGAGAAACCAAGTAGATATATTCCATATAACTGAATTATTCTGACACAATAGTTTGAGTAGATGTTAAGGTACACACTTTAAGTAGCTGTGAATGGGAGTTGGCTGGGTGGTTGGGGAGTTGCTGAGTCAGTATGTATTTAAGTCTCCATGGGTATTTTGCCATCTCTTTATTTTTACATAAACATTGGCCAGAACAGCATATACAAGTTGAGTAATGTTTTGTGTTTGTTTCTCTGCAGTCTATAATAGATTTGCTAAATGTTGGACTGAACTAAAAATCCAGGATAGACATGTTGCTTCAGTGCCTAGCCTGCCAACAATATTTACACTAATGGTTTATTTTCAAAGAATTCAATATTCTAAAGTCTTTCACAACAATTTGTCAAAATTTTACCAAAAATATTTTGATTATGATAGCTTAAAACAATGATTTGAACAAGGAAACAAAAAGCAAATCAGGGATTAAAATACATCAATGAGAATATTAGTAGTCTGCTCAGTACGTTGTGTGATATTGTATATTCCTACTAGCTCTGTTTGCTCTGAGCTATTATGGTGAAAACTACTCCTCTAGGTTCAGGCTGAACAGCATGTGTAATGTCTGTGACAGTTTGAGTCCTTGGAGAAGGAATTGGTTGAACAGAGTAGTCTATTCAGATAAATGTAGGGGATTCATTCACATGGAAATCTTTCCTGGCACAGTTGATACCAAGTACAAGTGAAAGAGGAAACAAAAACATGCCACAAAGGGCTGCACTCCCTGCACCAGTAAATCAGCAGAGCTTCATTGTTCACCATATCCAGAAGTTATGTTACATCGCATCAGTCTCACCCGAAGTTTTAAGAGGTACTGGTGAGACATAGTCCTACAGGAAAAGTTTACTTTAAATTCATTTGAAACCTGTTTCTCATTTATGTGTATAAATAAACCATGTTATGCCATTATAGCAGCAAACTTTAAAGTGATTTTCATTTTCCTTAAAAGCCGTAGATGTTTTCCTATAGTACTGAAAAGTTGAGTGAGTCTAGTTTAAACTGATAAAGAGGGTAGAAAAAAAATGCAGAACTAGCTGGTACCAGTAAAAGCCTGGTAGGAAATCTGTATTTTTTTGAATTTTTCTGTGTCATATGTGCTTCCACTAGGAGGAGTTGTCATCATATCCCTATGCTGTAAGAGTATCAGACTTGTGCTTTAATTATTTAACTCACTTGGAAAAATGCAATTAGAGTTACAATGTGAACTATCTGTCAAGTTTACCTATATCTTGGCTTGTTGTACTTACTGATAATTGGTATCAATATAAGGATGAAAGGAAGCTTGCAGCTAGTGATATCTTACAAGCAAACTTATGTTTATCATATGCATTTAGGGCAAAAAGTGACATTACAATTTCTTTTGAATTTCACGTTTTCCATCGAATATTGTGACAATTTGAAAATTTCAAAGTTTTAAATTATGTTTTAATAGTCACAGTTAAGATAAAAGCTTGCAACGAAGTGCCAGGATGTCTAGAAAGCCCAAGAAAGAGGCAAGAAGGGGAAAAGTTAAATCTCGTATGTGCACAGTCTTAGGATTTTTTTGTTGTTGTTGTTTTTGTTTAACACCTATGATGCAAATACTGATTAGGAATTAAAAATATGCTGGTTTAGAAGGTCTAATGGAACATACGTTCATTTGCATTTTATATTCAATGTAATACAGTTACTGCTTGGATGTAAGTGCTTCCTTTGATCTGTTTGCAACTCAGGTGTTGCAAGGCTGTGGTACACTTGGTGGTACACAGTTTTGCTTTGTTTCTTATACTGTTTTCCCGTACTCATCTCTTCTCATCAAATCATGAAATATGATTCTAGTAAAATGTATGTTTTGGTAGTTTTTCAGCAATACAGCTTCTGCATAGTCTCCTGTGGGTAAAAGAGACAGAGACCTTACTCAAGCCTGTCCTTTCCTTAAGAGAAGGGGACTGTTTAAGACATACGTCATCTTAGTATGTATAAAAGACTTTCAGATTGTTCAGGAACAAAAGAAAACAGATGTTTAAACCTTTTGGGTATCACAAACCAGAACTGAAGTTTTCTGTGCAGCTTTACTATTTCTTTCTCTGAAAGCCTTGATTTTTGCACTGAGTCAAACAGCTACAGTGACTTCTGCTGCTGCCACTCCCCAGCTGTCTTCCCCATCTCTTTACTGTAGTTGTTTCCACAACACAATTGGCAGAAATAAGAAAGGCTGTGCCTCGCTTGCTTTATTTCACAGTCCAAGATGGATTAAAAGGGTGTATCCTTACATGCAGACTGTGATTTGGATGGCAGAGACCATAACCTGCAGCAGAATTTGAGAGATTTAATGTCTCAGATTTGCAATTTTGCTGTTTGACTACTTCCTCATCATTGCTTGCTTTGTGCCAGCACAAGCTTTTCTGTAGCTGTACAGTGAAGGAAATAAGAGACCTGATTTGACCTGAAATAACAGCCCCCTCCTCTGGGTCGTTTTCTCTGCTAGGTGAAGTCTCTGATCCCCCTCACTGCATGGTCAAGAAAATGCTGTTGCTGGCACAGCAAATAAATCAGTGCAAGGGAGAAACGAGCACCTCAAGTTGGAGGCTAGTAGTAGATGGTAGCTACATAAACTGCTTCAGCAGTTTATCCAAAACATCAGACATATAACTACAGCTGAAAGCAACTGAAGACCAATGGTTGTAGTCACTGAATTTGACAGAGAAAAGCAAAGCAGTGTTCAGGCAGTCTACTGGAATATGAATAAATTTATTCTCTATTCATTTTTACAGCTTTTATTCATGTCTCTTGAAAGCACAGTAGCTAAACACTTGATAGAACTATAAGAAAATTGTTCTTTTACAGTATATTAAGTACGCATTTGGTATAGACAAGGTATTTCCACATTTGTGGACAACAAATCTCCACGTTTTATGTGGACAGTACAAGTAAATATCTGTTTATGTTACCTTAGGAGTCTCAGCTGAATTAATTTTAATGAGGTCTGTGTAGGTGAAAACAAGGAAAAATGAGATTAAACACAAATAAAAAATGCATGCCAGTTAGCCAAGGTCCTTGGACATGAACATTGGAACAGGCTGCCCAGGGAAGTGGTGGAGTCACCATCCCTGGAGGTGTTCAAGAAACACGTAGATGCGGTGCTTAGGGTCATGGTTTAGGTGGTGTTGGGTTGATGGGTGGACTTGATGATCCTTGAGGTCTTTTCCAACGTTAATGATTCCATGGTTCTATAATTCTATGACTTTTTTTTTTTTAATTTTGCTTTTATCCAAAACAAATTTTATTTTTCAAGTTTTTTTATTTATCTGCCAAAGTAAAAAAAAAAAAATAAAAAAAAATCTGTTATTTGTCTCTTCAGCACAGAAGAAGGCAAAATTGAAAATACAAGTATATTTCTAAATTTTTTGAGAATATGATGTACAACCTAACAGTAGTTTAACATAGTTTATGTCAGCCATTACTGTATACTGCCAGCAGCATGGTATGCACTGTGCAAATGCATAGTGCCTTTGGAGTGGTCTAATTTATTTGTTTAGGCAGTTAATACTTAGGATGCTGGTTGCTTTGACTCTGCCAGCTTACCCCAAATTACTTAAAACCCCAGTAAGTATTTATTTGCATTCTCCACATGGATAAATGTATTTCTTTTAAATAGCCAATGTGACTTATTACACAGGAGTGTCAGTCTTTGAATCTATTTTAAATTGGATATCTAAAAGAAACATTCTCAATGCTTTCTTCTGTTTTTCAGTAAAAATCACCACCAATTGAAATAATACACTGGAAAAAGTATAAATGTAACGATGATGAAAATTCATCTATGTGATACTATTTATAAAAAACTCTGATTTTATAATACAGCTAGCTATACCAGATAACATTTGCACTGAAGGTTCATGTTCAGTAATTTGTCCCATTAATTTCCCTTTTTCTGTTCAGTTAATCTCTCCCAGCACAGTAAGAGATTATTAAAATGAAGAAAGTACATTAGATACATGGTTTGACAGATATTTTAGAAATTGCTAATTACCGTTGCCTGTGCTCTTTCACAACTGCCTTAATTTTATAGATATTTTAATTGTAAGACTGCATGTTTTTTCCTTTCTGTAGTATAAACAACACTAGAAAGGAGTTAACTAAATAGATTACTTCTGTTCTTTTTGTGGTCAAGCTTACTGAGTACCTGCTCATGCTTCCCCCCCCCCCCCCCCTATTTTTAACAGCGTCTCGCCTCCCTCCCCCCCCCCCCCCCCGCCATATGTATACTGTCAGATTTTTTCTGAGATCTGTCAGTTGCCTGTTCCACTTCCTTCGCATGCTGCCTTATGGAAATAGCTTGACCTCATATTTTCTCCTTTTACAGTACTGTGATAGTATCTTGGCTCTTTTACTACTGTTTCAACTCTCCATGCTTACATGATACTGAGAATAGTTGTATGTCAACACCTGATTCATAAAGTGCAGAAGGCATTAATAGTTTAGGTCCAGACTGTATGGAGAATTAAGTGTGCATTTCACTTCACTAGGCCACAGATTTTTCTGAACTTAAATGGCATCTCTTTGTTGTCTTAAGTAAAATAATTGGATCATTCATTTTTTTCCATTATTTTCCTCTTCTTTTGTGCTTTCTACGTGTTATAACGGATTTTTCAGAGGTACTGCTTTGATCGCTTTTATTTAGTTGTTTTATTTTGTTAAACCAACATAATTGTAAGAACATGAGCCTTTCTTTATGCTACGTTCTTAGGCTTTCTTTTTCCCTCTCCACCTTTGATGCTCTCTGCATGTGGTTTGTACATAGGTCACATACCCATCTATGACAATTTCTTATGTAGGTAGTTCTTCCATTGTAAGATGTTTTTTGGTAGAAGTCCAGTGAGGGAGTCTGATTGTAGTAATTACATGATGAGTAGTTGTTTCCTGTTTTTCCTTTTCATGCAGAGTTAACCAAAACTTTGAGGTTTTGCATATTGTTCCTGTCTGAAGAAAAAGAAACAGTGGTAGCTTATCTTTGATGTCATCCAATTTATATCCAAGCTCTGTTTGTGTGAATACAAGAGGATTGACCCAGTAAGGGAACAGGGTTTTTAGTCATAGTTTCTCACTCCTTTCAGCCCCAGTCCTTGGCCCAAGAAGTGCTTTCTCTGGACTGTCTAAGTGTGCAGTGCCAGTGTTTGTTTGATCAGTGTTTGACGCTTTCGTTCTGCTGATGGATTGCTTTTCAGGTATTTTTGCTGCTTCAGTCTCTTGCCCTGTCTTGCAGATGCCCTTCCCTTTTGCTAGGAGGAAGGATGGAGCTGGCTCTATAATATGCTGGTTTTGATCAGTGCATTACCAACCTATAGCCTTATTAGATTAGGAGAGCCATGCTCAATTGTTGACTCTAACATTTCTGATTTCTGTTTAAGGCAGTAGGCTAGAACAAGTCTCACAGAAACTATGGCACTTTACTGTACTAACAAATCCTGAAGAAGAAGGTTACTTTTCTCAATAAGATGTTATCACTGCCATAGAGATGAAACAAGCTTTCGGTCATTGACTGGTATCTTCTGACTTTCCTGCTCTGCATATAGTGTTCCTTTTATGGAACAGTCAGCTTCTGAAATTTTTCCAAAATACAGAGACGTTAAACTGTACTACTGACATATTTTACACTGGACAAATTGTTTAAAGAAGGGAGAGGAGAAATAGAAATATGGCCTGGGCTGCAAAAGAAAAGGTAGCTGTTTTCTATTAAGAGGGTAAAATCTCTCAGAGGTGGCATCACAAGCATGATGACAACTTCCAGCTTTTCTAGGTTTTCATTCTACTGCATTCAGAAGCTGGCACTCCGATGGCAAAAACTTTCTGCCATTCAAATGTGCATTACAATAGAACATTTGAGAAATACTTGTCTAAATTGCTTAGTTAAGCATAAATAGTGAAGATGTGATCAGCCAAGAGAGCAGACATTTGGTCAGTGTTATTACTTAGTGTACTGAATGTGGTATGGCAAGATCAGCTTTGTTAAGGCTGTAGTTTAGAGAGTTTGTTGATTTTGCTGTTGCCAGAGGAAAATAAAAGTGCATCTGAAAATAAAAGTACGTTTGAGTACACCTGAAAACAAAACTGATGGGCCCTTGATTCAAGGAAGCTAGTTAGGAAGGCATGCCAAGTTCAAGTGATTAAAATCTCTGAGAAAACTCTTACTCATGCAGTTGTCCAATAAATCAGTTTTTCCTAATAAATGATTGTGTTAGCAGGAGGCTAATCTTAATTTGGAAGTACAATACAAGTCAATTTTGCTGTAACAGAAAAGGCACAATAAGAGAAATTACTTTCCAGATGAGATGAAATTGCTGGCTCAGCTGAATAACTTTGGTGGGGACAGGATTACACTGTGATACATGCGTTGCTCCTTGGCATATTACAGCTTGAATCCCCAAGGGAGACTGAAAAAGGAACATGAATTGTTGTTCATGGAATACTTAGTATATCCACACAGTGATTTGGAGTTACTCAACCTTCGTGTTTTTGTAATACACGCTTACCCGCTTCTCAAAAATGACAGTGAAGCTAATTTGACAAAACATAGCTGAATTACGGATCTGGTATTGTGTATCACTTAACTTGTGTCTGGAGTATAACTAGCCAGCATCAGCAGCAGCATCTATTGATAGTTCTGGGATATTGTGGTAGAGGAAAGAAGAAAACTAATGACTCATCAGTACAGTAAAGCCTTGCAGTATGAACAGTTGGGTTTAAAAACTACATATAAAGCACCTTTCTCTGCTTTTGCTTCAAATATGCCCCAATATGTATGACTGCAACTGTGAGAGTGTTTTTAAGCACAGAAAAGCACTCCGAAAGCAAGAGTTCAGGTCAGTAGATCAGAGTGCCACCACAGGAACCTCACATTATTACCCCTTCAATAACTTTTTGGCAGCAACTTAATTTCATAAAAGCCTCTGAACAGCTGGTGTTCACAAACGGAAGAGTGCAAACCTAGACTGGATTTGAAATGCTTATTTTGATGTAAAAATCTCTGAGATTGTATAGATTATATGGGTAATACTGCAAGACCTTCCACATAAGGGTTTCAGAATACTGGAACTTCACTCTTGAGCTTGTTAAGTAGTAACAAAAGAAAAGTCTGACTGAATAAAAAGAACCAAGTCATGGAGCAACCATGGCTTTTATCCGATAAAAATCTGGTGAACTGACTAAGCCCATGACAATCTCTTTATCGCAGGAAACCTGAGACCTACAGGAAATATCAGTGTTTAGAATGGGTAAGCAGAACATAGATCTTGTATCACCCTCCAGTACATGCTGTCATCTTATATAAAAAAAAATACGTGCCCAATGTCTGTCACACACCTTGCCGATGTGTTTATAATAATATTTTGGATGTTAAAAAATGTTGGCATTACCTGACCTAAGCAAGAGTTAATCCTATTTTCAGAAATAAAAATAAATCGTGTAAAAGTAGAAGAATAATAGGAAACTTCCTCTTCCTGAAAGCAATTCTTATATATTTAGGGTCTTTTACAGTTTATTTTGTAATTCCATCTTACTTTTAACTGTGATCAGGCTCTGAATATATCTTATGTCCTGACCACTAGGTTGCACCCTGCATCCAATGAACAGTGTAATATTGGTTAAATAAGAGATGTTTGAGTTAATGTTTCTGTTGCCTGTCTTCACCAGAACTACTGTTAGCAGAAGAGTCAGAAAGGCAAATGGTTATCTTGTGGGAGAGAGATTCCCTCCCCCCCTTCAGTTGTAGGAACATTTTTTCCTTAAAAGAGTAGGGAAATATCTACATAGGTGTCAACAAATAATTAATAGCACATTACAGTATGCCATAAAATAGTCATATTCAAAGTTGGAAGTGCAGTACGTTTGAAAACAATGTATCTTGTATCTCTTAGGATCTTGTCGTATAAGGTTAACATAATTTTCTGCTTGCACTTGAATTTCCTTTTGTATGGGGGCTTGGAGCTGGGAAGGTTATTGATGGGGGTTTTTTTTGTTGTGGGTTTGTTTGGTTTGATTTTTTTTTTTTTAAATTGGGATAAATTAATAACAGAGCAAATGCAGCTAGCCAATTAAGATTAGATAACTTCTGTTTATCACTATATTGTTTAATGAGAATTCCTTTTGTGCTTGGTGTAGAATTTCTCTTTGTTCTGGAAGAGTACGTGTGGTGACTCTCAACCAATTCTCGTAGATATTTTTTTAATGGTCATGTAGTAGCATGGAAGCTAAGCATTCAAAATGAAATATATGTAGTCTTAAAAATACATTCTTAGTGAAGTGGTTAAACAGTTTTGAAAACAGGTTCCTTTATGACAAGA
This sequence comes from Pterocles gutturalis, assembly GCF_000699245.1. Lineage (NCBI taxonomy): Eukaryota > Metazoa > Chordata > Aves > Pterocliformes > Pteroclidae > Pterocles > Pterocles gutturalis. Next base: position 16,812 of record NW_010132908.1, on the reverse strand, counting down.
AAATTAATGTCTGTGACTGAAGTGTATGAACTAGAAAAGAGCTATTTGTCCATGGTTTTACTAGTGTCCTAACCAACTAGCTGTGTTTTCCGTTTATCTCTCTGAAAATTGTATGCCTTTCATGCTGACCATCTTGCAATCCGAAAGTACCTTTCGGTTTGAAGCAAGCTGATAAATGAAAGATTTCAGTGGCTAGTTTTGTCCTCGCCTCACGTAAGAATGTTCTCTGTGGCTTTAACATACCTCAAAGAAATTCTTTTGTGGTGTGTCCATTAACTGTTGTGATTTTCTGATTGATGTTACTCCACAAGATGCTCTTAGTTACTGTAATACCACCATTCTTCAGATGTGTACTTGTCATCCATAGCCTGCAATATTTTCACAATAATAAAAAACCCTCAATAAAGCAAGTAATATAGCGGAGTATTCCAGTGGAGGTTAGAAGGATTTTACAACACGATTTGCAAATTAGCAGGTTTGTTCTTAACAGATCATGGAGTGATGAATTCCAGGATTACAATTTCTGCAGTGTCATGGTGTCTCTGAAGTGTAACCGTTTTGACTTGTTTCCAGGGTTGACCACTGAGGTAAAATTCATAGCGGCTTCCCAAAGAATGTCTGGTCCAAAACTCTGTGTATCTTACTAACAGTACTTATTCTAATTTAAATGCTTTTAAAATATTTATAGGAATGTATTTTACTTCAATACAGGTAATACTGCTACTGTGGCCTCCCTTTCTGCAGGACAGTATTTTTGGTTTTGCAATTTGTATTAAAAAAAAAAAAAGGCAAATAAAAGCTTCAACACATTTATAGTGTTCTAAGAATTATAAAAATACTAAACAGCTTTCTTTGACAGAAAGCAACACTGGCTCTTTGCTGACCATAACATGTCAGCCTTTGGGCAGATACTTGTCACATGTTCAGAGTAAAGAGATGTGTTAGAACAAGTGATTTGTGGCTGGAAAGTCATAATTCTGGGAGGTTTATACAGAGCTAATGAGCAAGTACTTTTCCTGAAGTATGGATAAGAATAAAATCTTCAAATAGAAGTCTCAAAAATGTGTGATTAAAGACAGTAAATGTCTGAACATGAGCATTTCCTGCTTCTGCTGTCAGTGCTCTGATAGGAAATATTCAGGTCACGAGTTAGAGATTTAGAATTGGGCATCCTTAAATTTATTTAGGATATGCTCAAACTTGCAAATAAAAATCTCTTTACAAACTCAGCAATTCTTTGGATGATTATTTGTTTATGTAGACCTTACATAACTGCTTACATAAAGCAGTGATGTTGGGAGAATATTTTATGCGTCTGTCTCTTGTCTTCCTAAGTCTATCATGTGGCCGTCTTAATGTCCATCTTTAACTTCATTTTACCAAGTGGAAAAAAAAAGTAACAAAAAGTATTTTTATTTGCAGATAACTCAAATTCAGGTGACATCGTGATGGAGACCAAACTGTAGCAATCTCTCAGTTGCTTTTGTCCTAGAAATACTCTGTGGCAGGCTGCCTTTAGCTATGTTCACATCTCGGCCAAACACCCACCACTGAATCCTTCTCATTTTGACTGTCTCACAGAATATGCAGTTTCATTCATTTCCTTCATACTCCTACAGATAACACTGCTCCTTTTGCTACTCCTCTTCATTTTATATGTTTTGTCATATCTGTTAACACATGTAAGAATGGCATTATCAGTGAATCAGTATATTGAGGAACATTCTCTTTGAATACAAAGGCTGAGTATGTTTTAATTGATACTACAGTGTTGAGTGATTCTGTTGATTCATCTTCTAAAAGATTAACTTAGCTGTGAGAGCTAAACAAAATACGGTCTTCAATGTTCCCTGTTTGTATGAGGATTACAATGAAGCAATGAATTAAATGCAATAATCTTAATGCATAGATAGCTACCTATTACCAAGCAGCCAAGAAAGTATTAATCTTTTTGGCCATAATGGTAGAACTTCCACACTGTCTAGTGCTTTCTGAGTTGTTCAGCCATTTAAGTTCCTAAGTAATTGAGTTTTGGTTTTGTTTTTCAGAGTCAAAGGCATTGTGAGGTGGGGGAATAGATAATGAAGTATCTACCCATTTCTAACTGGCTGATCCAGCTTGGTCTTGCAGAATATTGCGTGCTCTTTGAACAATATGATGGCGTAGAGGTAAGAATTGGCTTTTTCAGTAAAATTCTTGGGAAAATGTCAATCAAGATGATATAATGCAAGTAATAAATGTTCCGTGATACGATGTTGGAGGCTGATAGTTTGCTTTTGTCTTAGGAAAGGGTAAAATAAGACCAATGTCTTTTGTACCTGTGTACTAAAACTCACAGAGAAATAGAGTCACTGGTGAGCTAGATAAAATGAACATTTTACTATTTCTGACTCTGCTTGTCCTATATTAGTCTTGGCTGTCTCAGATTGTAATAAATGGGCATGGACACCAGAGCAAGAACACACAGATAACTTTTGTTCTGCAGAAGTTAACAAATAAGTTTCTTTCTTAAAATTCAGTACTAGATAAAATATAAACTTATGTGCCAATTGTTATGTGAAGTTGTTTATAGATAAATGGATACTATGTGGCTTAAGAATAATCTTCTCTATTGAGCAAATAATACGTTATAGAGGGATCTTACATCAATCATCTTGAAGATACCTAGAAATTTATTTAGAAATTATTAGGAAACCCTTTTCCCACAAGTCTTACTTGATCAAAATGTCCTCTTTATTGTCCATTTTGTGTTTTCAGTTCTTATCATCCATGTACAAATTTATTGATATTTACATACTATATCATTAATTAAATTCTACTTTGACATATTTTAATTCTGTCTCATGGTATTTCTAATTCAGAAAATAAATATAAAAAATACAACTGAATATTCTTATCATCTCAAAATATCCTTGGATTCACTCTTAAATATTTTTACTTTTTACTTTTTTTTTGGTCAGTAATCAGTTTCATGAAGTGGCATTGAAGTTTATTTAAAATTGGCTTCTGTGTCACATCTGTGCTGCTTGCATACCAGCGTTCTTAGTGTCATACTAATCTCATAATCCAAACAAAAATAAAAGGTTTTAAAACATAAGGAGAATGTGTCACAACTAGGAAAAGAACAGTGTTTTCTGCTTTCCCAAATGGACTCAGTCAGTAAGACTTAGAAGCACATTGGAAAATATTGTTATGTGATTCCCACTGCCATTGTAACACAGAAGACGGTAGTACAGAACCATGGGACAGCTGTTTTGACAATCAACAAAAAAAAAAGAAACTTGCAGCAAAGATAGTTTCTAGCTTACCAAGCCTGAAAGCTGACTGTAGAAAGTTTTTGCTGAAGTGCAAAGCTTAAAAATAGGCTTAGTGCATCATTCTGGATATAATGGACTCTTAAAATGTTCAAGGCCATGAGTCAGAATTTCAGTTCTGCAATATCTGTAGATTACAAGTGTTATATCATTTCTTAGTTCCTCAGCCAAACTGAGTATTTTCCTAAAACAAAACTTTAATTTGAGAACGTGCCTGATTTATCCTGGCTTCACGTACTTTGTAACTGCTTAATATCAGGCATACACTTAAGAACCACATTGAACCAAGCTTCTAAGTTCTTGAAAGTCTAAGTAATCACATTTGTCTTCTGCTTTTAAAGATAATTACTAATAACTACTTACATTGGGGTTAAATCTCTGCAGTAGAAGGTATGACTATATCTGTTTTGCTGAGGAGGACAGTGGTGCACGGTTTCTTGAATTGAACTGTTCTCAGCTAAACAGTAAATTCATGGTGGTAGAAGACAGTTCTGGGGTTTCGGTCAACTGCTCTAGCCGGTTCTTAAGCCAGACCATAAAGTGCTTATGATCTTGCATGAAGAAAGAGGACTTAAGGCACGAGACTATTCTCTCTGACAAATAAAATTTCCGCATAATAGTGTTGTCTGCTGCAAAATGCAGCAAGTTCTTTAAAGCTACTAAAAAAACCCCCAAATGTGTCTATAAAAGCTCCCACTGTGTTACCCTGAGCATGTGCTGTCCAGTACTGGCGTTAACACCAACCCTTTTCATGCTCCTCCTTACAAGCTTCTTGCTGAAGTTTGAAGTACAAGTATATTGCGTTTGTGCTACTTTGTGTGTGGTTTTTCATGGAGGATGATTTTGGGGTTTGGAGAGGGGGTGTGTTGGATTTTTTTGAGAGGAGGAGAGGGTGCCTCTGTCACTGTTGCCAAAGCTGAAAAATCCTTCCTACTGAAATGTGAAATCATCATTAGTACCAATTTTTGCATTTGGATAAAACTGGAAAGGGATAAAGTAAGAATGATGATTATTCTACTCTCTTCTTTCATGTCAGTAGACACCTCTAAAGTATCATTTGAGAAATAGTTCATGTGACATTTTCAGGCATGGCAAAATTTCACTAACAGCTTTTGAAACAGTAACAGCTAGTGACATAAGAAGTTGAGGCTTTCAGCAATTAGAGGACTAGTCAGTCTAAATCAAAGAATGTCACACTTTTGCAGTGGTTTTAGTTTGAAAGAATGATTTTTAAATGACAACTGCAAGAACAGTGGCTCACTTAGAGTAGAAAGTTTGTGTCAATTGTCTTATTTACACAGTGAAACAACGTGATTTTGTATTTTAGAGTCCTGGGGCCTGACTTGTCAAATCTCCATTAGAAAAGGCCACTTTTAGTAATGTGACTTGCCAGTAACATAATGGAGTACATCCTATGGATTCATCTTTAACTGATTTACAGTGAAAATACCGAACAGTAAAAATAAAGAGAAATAAATTGAATCATAGATTTTCTGCCTTGGATGAGTGCTCTTTTTTGCTCTGAAAGATATAATCAAATGAAATTTTGTCTGTACTTATAAATCAACATAAAATTGAAATTTTGTACTGATTAACAAATAATGCCCTGAATTATTCAGCAGCTTAGTTTGAAAATAAAATAGTAATGATTTTGTGGAGATAAAGGGCAATAAAAGAGGTTTAATTACTCAAATGCATTATCTGGAAATTCATGTTCTTCAAAACTGTGTCACAACCTATGTTATCTGTTAATTACAGTGAATATTCTCCTGATTATCTAAAACCTTCCTTTCCAATATTATTATACCCCTCAGTTCACTCTCAGATTTGTCTTCCTTCATTAGCTTAAGTGCAGTTGACATACTAGCTCTTTGGGGATTTTTTTTTTTATTCAAAGGAGTCATAGCTTTTAGAAACTTTGCAGCTATCTTGACCAGTTTTGTTTTGAGAAAAAATTTAGAGACAATGAATTAGTGTTTCAAAAGAAAAATTCTTTATCCCTTCAATGACACAGTTTATCATGACAAAGGGGCTTCATATAACACATAAATATACTTATGTTTGCTATTACATAGCTTACGGTATCAGAAACAGCAAATCTGTCTGAAATTTGAGTTCTCCGGGACTAATGGATATAGTGTGTTCCTTATTCTGGCATTTACTACAGGACTTACTCCATCTTACAGAAGTTGATCTTGGAAAAATGGGAATTGAAAATCAAGTCCACTGAATACACATAATTTCCAATATTCTGCTGCTTCTGGAGGTAGAAAAAAAGAGAGGGAGGATTTCTGTGCTGTCTCCTGAAGACCAAGAGAGTGAGTTAAGGCAACCCAAGCTTTCCTGTCACAAAGAGATGATAAACCAATGCTCTGATTCAGCCTGGAATACTGTTCTGAATACAGACCACAGGGGTACTTTGCATAGACAATAAGAAGAATAACTAAACATTAATCTTTGGCAGGGTTTTAAAAATAATATAACCTATACTTTTTCTTAGAAGTTGTAATTTAGGAAAGGCTCCACTTCCAATTCACTTTCCAGTTCTCTCACCATCTTCAGCTTGACAAGATACAATAATGCTAACAGACCATAATTGATGGAAGACTGTGTCATGAATGTCTTCCTAACTTGGCAAGATCATGTGAAAAGGTCTAAACTAAGCTATTTTGTGTACATGCCACCTCATCTCTAGCGAGGAGAGAGGAAGCGTACTTATACAGGCAGTCCTGACCCTCCTTTTCCATTTGAGATTTTGCTGTGAATTAAGACTTGATCACTACATCTTTGTTGCTTTTATGATGCTTTTATCAGTTCAGTATCAGAATTCAGCTCAAGTTCGTGAGAGTTGGAACAAGCCCTGTAAGGCATTCTATTCTGTGTGGAAGGATGTACTGAGATGTTATTCAACTATGACTTACCATACAGGGTATTTTGAGAAGAGTTAACAAGATACGAGTATTACACAGTCTGCCCAATAATTCTAAAGATCACTGCCTAAGGCTTTTACAAATTTAATGTGAAGCAGTGATTTACT
>NW_010132908.1:0-10430 GCF_000699245.1 Pterocles gutturalis | reverse complement strand
ATTCCTGCTTTTACCCTCTCTTGGTCAAGATAAAAAGACTTTTGGAGCATGCATAGAAATCAAATATTCTTAAAATGTGTTTAACTGACTTTTTTAGAAGAAACTAGAACTGGTTGCATACAAGTAAACCAGTGTATTTTCTCAGTGTTTTCTGAGGAGTTAAAAATTGTTTAAACAGTTACATAACTTCTACAATTAATTATTTTACCTTTCTGAAAATATGAATATAAGTATGACATTTTTGTAACTGCTGCAGTGAATGGATTAGGAAATTAATCAGGTTGATTACTGCAGTTGAAACTAGACGTATTTCAATTAGAATCTATTTTCACGTGGCTTTGAGACTGTGTTTTGTAACCTTTTCAAATACTGGAGTGAGGAATATGTTACAGTTCTCAATGTAATTTTTTTTTCAGAGGAAAGGACTATTCGAACTGACTTTCACATGGTGAACTGATTTATAGGTAGTTATGTGACATTTCAATCAACTCACTGGAACATTCCAAATTCTATTAATATAGCTACAACTCATGATTGTTCAGCTTCAGGTATGTTGATCTAAACTTGCCGTACTGCTGGTGATTTCCGTGAATTTGAATTTGAGTTAAACATTTTCTCTCCAAATGAGAGTGTATATATATTTTTTGACCCCCAGACATATGTCTTGCAAGGTGACAGCATGATGCCATTTGTTTCTCTCTTTTTTGGCAGTTAAGTGCTAGAATTCTTTAAGCTGAGTTCTAGTAAAAGTAGTGGTAGTTCATATTTTTATGGGTATTTATCTTGGTGAGCAACGTTTTCATTCACTCTCTGGTTTTGGTGAATGAAAATAATTAAGTGTATAATTGAAAAATAGAGCCAAACTGATCTCTAAGTTGTTCTCTTTACACCAGGATATTTGCATCCTAGATAGCTTCGCCTATTGTATTAAAGAATTCTGGAAAGGCTGCAAAACAGATTGGTTCAGTCAGTCATACGTGAGTGCAGACTGGTTTGTTTTCACAGTAGGGACTAATGCTTGTTATCTAGCCTCCAACCTATTATGACATGGTTTTGTTTTGTGTCTGTCTTTGACAGAGTGCTGTGTCTAGGAGCAAAGTGCCTAATCAGTTACACTGAAATGTTTCTTTTCCAGCACTGAGCTGTACTGAAGTAAGATAATAGAAAAAACATTTTTAAAAAAATCTTCCATTCTATTAAATACTAACGTCCTACTAATGTATTCATCAATGCAGAGCAAAGGCATTATTATTGTGTTTGCTGTTATTTTTGAGCTTTAAACAACAGCATTGTTTTTCTTGCTGGTTCAACAGTTTCCAGACAGTGCTTGATGTGATAGGTCACTTTAATATGTAAGCGTTTTCACAAGGTCAGTTTTATAGGACTAAGCATTTCTTTGTACAGTGAACAAAAATTTTGTCAAAACATTTTCTATTTTCTAAAATGTTATCTGGTTCTTGAACTACTTTGAACAGAACATGTCTCAGTACGCTAAGATTTGGATTTATCCCATCTAACTCTAGATACTTGGGCTGTGTTTCCACAGTAATTAATACCAAGACCTGTGCATTGACATAATGCCCAGCAACACATTTGACCCGTATCAAATATGTGCACATGATCTCATATCTGTTGAATTAGGCAGAGTACACAATACGAAGTTCACTACCTTTACGCTATCATGCTATCTTTTTGACAGCCAATGGCAGGGAAGTGATTAGAATAACTGCTTTGACGTGAGTTAGCTGATCAGTAGAAAAATAACCATTCAAAACTGTTAAACCACTTCAGTCCAGCATATGAATTTTATAGTGGATCAGTGCTTTGAATAACAAGGCTCTGATATTCTTGATCAGTATTAGAAAACTGAAAGGTTGCTGTAGCATTGACTCTCAACCCTAACTGAAGCTGGGGTTCCAAAATGCCAGCCTAAGCAGTCTGTGCCCTCTTCAGCTTTCCTTTAGCAGCTTTTTTTCATCTTTTGTTGTCAGTAAAACTACCCTGCAGCTGCATGGTGAACCCACTGGGAAATTTATCTGTTTGAAAACCATATTTTTTCAGGTAAAGTCCCCATGCCAGTTCAGCTGTTCAGCTGTGCAAACACTTGTACAAGTGACTAAGGAAGAGATGGCAGAGGTGAGCCCTGGTGACTGAAACAGCCCCGCTGCCTAAAGTGAAACCACAGTTGAAGGTGTTCTATTGGGGGGCCAGGTCACTCTGTGCTCCCTCTAGGTATTAGAAAGAGAGAGATCTTATGTAGGTGTCTTTTTTTTTTTTTTTTTTTTTTTTTTTTTTTTTTTTTTTTGAGATATCCCAGGATGACTGACTTCCTGGCAGATCACTCAGCAAGTGTGAAGAGCTGGTAGAATGAATTTAGGTCTGAAAGCTACATCTGCAGTTGGTCTAGAACGTTTCATCTCTTGAGTGCAGCCTTCCAAATGTCAATAATATGTTTGTTTCCTTTTCTCTAAATCCTGATGACCTCAAATATTTGCTTAGGGCTTATCACTATATTTAATTTCCTTGCAAATCAAAGTACGCAAGTGGAAAAACATTTCCAATTTCTGCAAACTTTCTTCCTAAGTGCAAAATTGTTACCAGTTCTGAACATACTTCCTACCACTGTTTCATGAACAGAAGATGACACGGCTGTGTACAGAGTTAAATTCCTAGTTGCTCAAGTCTAGGATATTGTATCAGATAGTGCCAAAGTAAATGTCAAGTGACACATGCAAGAGTGCACCCCTAGTGATGCTTTCTCAGCCTCTAAGCATTTATTCTAACAAAAATGAAGTTTCAAAAAGGTATGAATGTGAATAGCCATAAATAATCCTTCCACAATCATTTTGTCTATATCTTAACTTACCCAATGTTCACTGCAGCACATTCTGGATCTTGGTGTCCTGCCATCTACACCAGTATCCATTCATGTATTCATAGCGTGCTGTGACTCCTTTGAGATGTACCTTTTGTCTTCTGTTCCAGGGAAATTTTAGAGTCAGAGGGTGGGGCCTGCAGCTCGCCTGGGTTTGTCCCAATATGGAATCGAGATGCATCCAAAATTCGGGTACTAAACCACTCCCAAATAAAGGAAAATATGGGCTGTGCTTATAGGAATGTTCTCAGCAGCTATCTGGCACCTTTTTGTAGTCTTAGAAATGTTTGTTGGGCATTGCAAAGACACCAGGAAGTAACATATTCTAGAAGGAGCTGCTTCTGGTATGAGAGAAACTGATGACAAATTCAGGTGTAATCTGACTCCTGTATTACGCAAAGTCTTCCTTCCCAGAGCATGAGGCATAGCACTCATGTCCCATAACAATTGGCAGACATCCTGAAAGCTGTAGGCCAGTACTTATGGAGTGGTGCTCCACGATGGAACGGTGGTTTTCTCAGTATCCTCCAGTACAGCTAAAGCAGGGTTTGATGTGAGATGGGGACAGAGTGATATTTAATCATGTTACCATATTGTGCTACAGTCTTTAGGAGTGTGGTTTTATTATTTATTATATGTGGTTTTATTATGATTTCTTATGACCTGTAGTAAAATAATAAATCAGGCTTCAGATACGTTAAGAGGAGTCCCACTATGATGTGACCAGCTCTTTAGTGCAGTAGAAATGTTACTTATAAGGAGGGTAATGTAAATATATAAATTCAAACGTCTATCTTGACACAATAAAAAATTCCTTGGATGTTGTCAGACATGGAAGGTATTTTTAGGTTCCTTTAGCACCATGAATTTAAGTATAGAATTATTTTGGAAAGCTTTGTGTCATTTGACTTAAAATACTTGTGTACATTTGCAAATATTCATGATGTACTTTTCTGTACATTATTGGTTGAGTTGAGTGGAAAAATGTATAGAAAGATAAGCAACAAGAAGTTTTTTTAATGAGATTTTCTAAGAGTTAGAACTTTGTTTTTCCAAACAAAGAACTTATTTTACTGAGATGAATTCTCATTAATAACATTTTATGGTTTAATATGATTTCATTAAAATCTTAGTGTTTTCCTTTGAGAGGCTAAAGGTATAAAGAATCTTTCCTTTTTGTCTTGTACAGGTTTTCTTATACAGAGAGATTGCAGTTTTAATGGGATATGTATTCAGATTTTTAATAATTTTATTGTTCCTACAAAGAAGGCTAGCCTTAATAGATTTAAATAAATAATGTGTTCACATAATTTACTGTGGGTGAATATAAAATACTATGCAAAATGTGAATTAGATTAAATGTAATTAATATTCCATAACTTTCTGCTTTTGGTGGGGAAAGGAGATTTTTGCATGTAAATTCTTAAATAACTGTTTCTGCATATGCTGTATTTCTTGCCCTGCTGCAGTAGTGTGAGGTTAAATATGAAGTGCTTTCTTGCAATGCAGGTCTTCTCTTTGCCATTGATTCTATAGAAAACCTAAGATGCGTACTCTTAAGAAGAAAGATGAGCAAGCAGTACAGATCCTTGCTTCTGCTTGGGACAATACAGAGATGAGTCTATCTTCAAACAAGGTGTAAAATAACTGAGGGACTCCCTCGTGGTTTTTATGAGATGGCCAAAATAATTAGTATCAAGCCATAACTGGTTTTGCCTTGTCAGATGCAGATATCTTGCCTTTATCACTCTCGGATAAAGCTCTTTTACTCATTCTGGTTTGGTTTTGTGTTTTTTTGTTTTGTGGTGTGTGGTGTTTTTGGTTTTTTTTGTTTTTTTTTTTTTTCATCTCTTTGAAGCATTACAAACACCCAGAGTGCTTTGGAGCAGTGATATGTGGTGTCAACCTGGCAGATTCCAAACTAGTGCTAAAGTATTCTGGTAGCTTTGCCAATAGATGGAGAGGAGGCTGCTTTGAACACTTTCATCTGCATAGTAGAGGTGGTATTGCTACCTGTGTGGTCTATTTTGCTCTCACTGAGAGATGCAAGGAGTTGAAGGTTCTTGCCATTTCTGTTTGGGGAGGTCAGAAATGTAGGTGCTGTTACAGAGTTGTAAACATAGACCTCTGACTGTACCATTTTATCTGTTGAAAGTTCCAAATTCATTTATTGCTGCTTTCTGGCCTTATGTTTATCCTTTTCTCTACATCATTTATGTTCTAAATTAAAAACTCCCCAACATCTGTCACATGCAGATAGAAGCTGTTCATTCTCTTGTGTTTGAGACTCTTTACAGAAACATGGAAAAACAGAAGTTGACAAAGAATTATTAGCTCTACAGGAACAGTTCTTCCTCTGCTAGAAGTAAAGAGAGGAACACAGAACCCCTGGTAAAAAGGAACCCATAAAGCCCTGTCCAACTTCTTTCTGGTATTGTCTTCCAGTTTAATATGTCATTTACCAAAACTAGTCAATAACAGAAAACTGGGTTTAGTGCAATTTTACCCATGTATTTCAGACTTCTGAAACAGGTCTGTCTAACCTATGCCAGCACAAGTTGTTTGACATGGTTTTCAATACCAAATTGAAGGGGGTGGGGGAACACACCATGTTATTGTCACAGAATATGTGAGATACTTTATTTTTACTATTTTTTATTACTAATTTTCTTTTTTTTTTTTTTGTTAGAGATGATACTCAGTTTTCTTGTATTGTATCTGATAAGGGCTGTACTTAGTTTTTCTGGTTCTAGTAGTGGCTGATACTAGCGTGCTCAAAACACATGGAATTCTGTAGCTCGAGAACTTTTGATAGCTACAATTAATTTTTTTTTTCCAAATACTTCCAAAAGTTTTGGTTTCTTTCTGATTTAAGACTTACAGTAATGATCTGCAGGTTAGAGTAGTTGAACAGTAAACCAGTTCCCAGTGGAAAATCCTGATTTGTCAGAACTAAAGTTTTCAGCTAATAGTAAACAAGGCTCAGACATCTGGTATTAAATGTACCCGGTTTGCACTCTCCCAGGTCTGCAAAAAATTAAATATGCTGGAGCCAGAAACTCCAGCAAGCCAGAGCATGTTCATGCTCCAGTTTGTCACTGAATGAGCTAAGGTTTATGTAACTTCTCAAACTCTCCTGCTTTCCTACAGCATTATTTCCAATATGATCAGCTACGTACGGCACATTTCTGCTTGCAAACCTTTGTGAGGCTTCTTGACTCTGCCTCATAACAGATAGCTCTTTGGGAGTTTCTGATAGACCTCGTGTCTCCTGACGTGAGACAGACCAAATAGCAAGACTGGATGTTGGTAGCTTTATTGTGGAGGTTTGGAAAGCTGCTGACTAAACTTGTTTGTTTTAGTTGGCGGACACACACACACATGCACACCATCCCCCCTTGCCCCCCCCGGTAGTTTTCAAACTAAATATTTCAAGTATTGGAGCATTTTTCACTTTGTATTGTCATTCTAATTTGGCCTCATATATCTTCAATGAATTGAAAATTTCCAGCAAGTAAACTTTTATTTCCTATCCGACAGTTATGTTGATCATTACTTTTTCCATGTGGCATCTGTGGGAGTTGAGGGAATGTAGCATTTTGTTTGTTTGGGTCCTTTCTCTTCTAAGGCAAGTCTACAGTAGAAACTTGCTTTGACTTTTGTTTATCAGGAAATCTACAAGAACTGCTGTGTGAGCAATCCATGCATACCATGTCCTCATCTTGTGTAGTTAGTTCTGCACGTTATCATTGCAGCTGCACAGCAGTGCTTTTAGAGTAGGTGAATTTTCTCCTGGTTATTTTAGGAAGACTGGAATGCTAATGTTTAAGGTCAAAGTGAAAAGTTAAAATGAATACTCTTGTTTTGTCCCATCATCTCTTTTGTTACTGTAAGCCAGGCACATTTTGAAAGTGGTCTCTGAAGAACTGTCAAGTACCCAGCTCTTGGTGCCATTAAGGTACATGTGCTACAGCATCACAGGTCTTGCGACCTGGGTCCCGGTTATTCTTCCTCCTCACTCATCTGTTCAGATAGCTGCTTGTATAGGGGTCTTTGCAACTAGGTGGAAAGATGCACCTGTACATACTCCATTCCTTCAGAAAGCAGTAGTCAAGGGTGACCATAGAAGGCCACAGCAGTGTGTGATGTGTGGCCAGAGATGGCCAGCGCGCTTCTGGTTTCTCAGCCTCCCCTAGGCTGAGGTCACAAAGGACAGTGCTTCACCACTAACATTTCTGTGGCAAGGTGATAGACAGCATGATGCCATATAGATAAGCAGGTGGTTAATGTCAATATGGGATACTGATCAGGAGGGCTTCTCAGAGGTGCTGTGCTTGTTTCAGGACACTGGTGCTTCCAGACTTCGTCCCACATCTCAGTAAACCTATTTCCAAAGTAGATATAAAGTATGAAAACAACCAGGAATCTAATCTAGTTTAATTCAAAGTAACTCGCAAGTAATGTGGCTAGTGTAGGTAGTCCTACGAATTCTTCTTTCTTACAGGTTGCAGGTAAATTCTCTTCAGCTTTGCATCAAGTATGTACAACGATGGGTTGTGTAAATTGTCGTTTGTGAAGACAAAGACCAATTTTGAATTTAATCTGAAAACAGAATAAAACTCCTAGGAAAAAGATGTAGTGATTCATGCAAGAGTAATCACAGTTTATGCAGGGCTGCCCAGCTACCAGTCCCATTACTTAGCACCTAGTCATGTTACTAAGGAAATTACTACTCCTTTTCTAGTTGTTAGTCATAAAATGTGACAATGAAGCATGACATTACTTCCTATGTAATTACAGTGCCCGAAAATTTCCTGAGTTTTTAGAGTCAGCCAATAGAGACCATCTTATGTGCTAACGAATCTGGGGTTTTGGCATTATTTTAGATGGTGTTTACCTGAACTGCGGAACATATGGTTTAGATAGAGAAGCAAGACATTTTCCTTTATGCAATGAAGAAAATAATAGTGTGAGCTTCTGTAGCATCTTCCACTTCATAAGCTGACAAAATTCTATACAGTTGTTCCTGTAAAAAATATCCACCACTTGGATGTAAGTGGGTCAGAATACTAGAATTGAAAGTGTAATCCAGGTAGCTCAACTCCTGTTTCTGTTTTGTCCTTTTTTTTTTTTTTTTTTTTTGTTTTTGACAGACTGTATTAGTGAGGCATTTTGGTGTCTCAGACAGGATCACAGTCTGTTGTTTTCTGGTTCCTTTCTCCTCCCCCTTTTAGGTATATTTTGAAGAAAGATTGTGCCTGAAATATCCCATGGGAAATCTCCATAGATTGTTTAGATTGTTACCTGGGGTGGTGAAATTCTGGAATCCATCACTGTACCAATATTTCTGGTATCTCTCTGTCCTTAGAGCTTACTTTGCTTTGCACAATTGGCAATGACAAAAGCAGAGTGCTATCAGCTATTCAAGATTTGTTAGCTTTCCTAGTTTGTCTGTAGCTCAAATGTAATTGCATTTGGGGGAAAAACTTAATTGAAAAAAGATTGGAGTGAGTTTTTGTTGTGCGTTTAGGCCTCATGTGAAATTGGTTTGAATTTAGATTTTAATTTCAAGGTTCTGTTCAGTGTCAGTATGATGTTATAATTTTCTGTAATTTGCGGGGAGAAAGTTATGTAAGCATAGAAGTCTGCATTCATCAGCATGCCACAAGTAGTGATTTGTGTCCTAGCACTACTGAATGAATCCTTTGGGAAGCTATTGTCCTTCATATTTACCTCAACTTTTCCATTTTGGAAGTTGTTATTGTAAAAGGTGTCTGGCAATACCAACAGTGATAATGCTTTCCTACTGCTCATGCTTGCCTTAAGGAACCGGAGTGGAGTTGCTATGGGAAGGGGAGCACCAGACAGAAATGCCACTGTGAGCTTCCTTTACTTTGGATAAATTTAATTTTCCAATCTTCTGCCTCCTTTTCTTCCCTTACTGCATATTTGAGCGCTCTTTGCCTTTATGGTTTTTCTCTCTTATTTTATACTAAACTTCATCTTACTTGAGCTTTCTTATGCAAAGATTCTACTAATATCTATGAAAATTCTGAGACTTTTCCAAGAACTTTCCTCTCCCAATACCTGTATCTGCAACATATGCGATGGCTAAAGAATCTTATCCTGGTGAGCTGAATGTTTCTTAAACTCTATACTTCAAAGGAAGGGCCATTGCTCTTTGTCTTGAATGGCTTCATTTAAAAAAAAATCATTTTGCTGAGAGATATTTTATATAGCTCAGATTGCAAAATTGAGTGTTCTGGACAATGCATAAAAACCCAAGCTACAAAGAGGTAGATGTCCCAGTTCTACCGAGTACCCAGAGATGTCACCATGTGGAATTTTAATCCCCCTGTTGTCATCACTGGATGTAGCTTAGTTGTTTGGAGTGAGAATACCACTGTTTAATTTATTTTTGGTGATTGGTTTGATAATATGTAGAGGTCCTGGAAGATTAATAATCTGCTTCTTAATGACATTTGTCATTTCGATAGTTCAGGACTGCAACTTTAGCAACATCATGTAGTCAGGCTCTGAAGTAGATACATCAGAAAAAGCTTATTAAAACTAGTCCTGGTAAAAGTGCAGAAAGAGCGTAAAAGGATTGAACATTACAGTGTAATGAAAATAGGGCATGAAGAGGATCTCCCAAAACCGTGCAACTAGTAGGGATCAAATATTTAACGTCAAAATCAATTAAATGTTTGGTTAGGCAGAGAAATATTTGCCTCTGGAAAGGTAGTGCCAATAGCAAAGCTGTGAAGAGATTTGCAGAATGTTGTCTTATGAATTCTGACAAGAGGGAAAACTGTTATTATTGAAATTGCTTTGGACAACTCAAATAGCTGTGGCAAAACCAGAGAAATGCTGGCCAGGCAGCCTGAAAGACTGAGCCAACAGGAAAGAGACAAACACAATGTTAAAGAAAAATTTGATCTAGACAGTGCTTTAAAAGTCAGCTGAGTGTATCTTGATTTCTATTTAAGCAAAAAGCCCTTTGGCTGAGTCAGTGGTACCCCTGAAGATGCCTGAGAATTTGTTAAAAAATAATTTTCTATCTATAATTATCTGATTGGTTTAAAGGGTACGCTCTGCAAAAGGAGGTTAACTAACCATCTGTTCTGTCAATAGCTTTACAGCTATTTGACTCTGTTTTAGAAAATGTGTTTTATCCACCGTGTTGCACAGATAACTTCAGGCAAGGTGGTGGGAGGAGGGAGAACTCTGCTAATGTAAATAAATTGTGTGTGTAAAATATGTAATAGACCCTGAATTGTTAGTGAACAGGGTGGATTTAGGAAACTCTTATATTTTTGCTGTAGTGCTAATTTGGGAGACGAAATGATGGAAGTCAAGTTCTTAAATCCGTGGAAAAGGGCAACGAGAGGTCACTGCATGTAAACGGCTTGCGCGCCGGGGGTTCGGCGAGACTCAGCCTGAACAGCCTGCGGAGGGGTGTGGTTGGGAGCCGTAAATCACGGCTCGGCGTTGGCTGCGCTGCGCAGAGCGCCTGCGGCCGCGGCGCTGCCTGAGCGGCTGCACGCACCCCACG
>NW_010132907.1:1376-16372 GCF_000699245.1 Pterocles gutturalis | reverse complement strand
TGGTGGTCCTGACACCAAGACAGGTGCTCTACTTGCTCTGCCTCTGAGAAGAGCAATAGCTTCTCCTAGACCTGAATCTGTTACTGGCCAGGTGGGTTGCAGCTCAGATGAGAAGCTATCGCCCACTGATGCTCAGCGTGGGGTGGAGACTGGTATCTGCCCAGCCCTGACGCCGAGCATACATGCCTCTGTCACATAGAAAATTATCCCAGTTGATCCCAAATGATCTTGCAAAAAGCTGCAGGTCCAAAAATCAGAATGAACAATTCCTGGGCCATCCCACCTGAATTACTCCTACAAATAAAGTAATTTCTCACAAAGCCAACTCTTCATTTAAAAATGGCATCAGTAAAATGTATTTTTAAAATTCTCATCCCATTCCTTCAGCAGTAGGTCTAATGTATATCCATGAAAGATTTCTGAGACACAAGTGTTTGCATGCCTAAGCCATGGCGAGCATACGCAGCCATGCTAGCACTGTCTGAAAGGGCTAGACTGGCTCTGCGCATGAGATAGACTTGATCTGTGCTTCACCTCCTCTGGAGTTTCCAGGCAAACACAGGAAGCCCTTGGCATCCCTCTGAACAAAATTCCCAGGCAGAAAAAGAGCTATAGCCCTGATGGATTGCAACAGCTGACAAAAAAAATTGGCTCGCTTGAGAACAGGAAGATTCATAACTCAGAAGTGGTTTACTCTTGGTTTTTAGTACCATAGCATTTTGCAATGAAATTCTGTTTGCCCTCTACCAAAGCACATGGCAGTGCCAACATATCTCTAGTACCAGGACAGAGTAATGAATGAATTAACTATATGTTCGGGGGTCACTAATATATTTTTTCCATTATGCATCATCTCCAATGAGAAGGGTTTAGCTTGTTTCCTAGCACTAGTTTTATTTTGCAAATAATCTTCTTAGACCACATAAAAATAGTTGTATCAGCAGCTAAACAGTAAAGCCAAACAGATGAAATAGTTATTTTTCCTTTCTCTTAAACCTAAAATACAGTTTTATCTTAATGTTTTTATGAACTTGAGTCAGAAAATGCACGTGATGTAGAGTGCCCTTATTGAACAGTCTGAGAGTCTCACCAGGTGTTTGGATAGCAAGAGGTAACAGTATGGTCTGATAAACTCTTTAGTCAACCATTTTTAAGCAGGATATAAAAGTCTTTATTTGGAAGCCTTAACATTTCTGAATAGTTAACCTAAGAACTATTGCCTAACATTCACTCTAAGTTTATTTTCTCACAGACACATGGCACTGAGCATCTTTTCAACATGCAAAATATTTTCTGTTTCAGAGTTGTGCAGTTACTCCAAGCAGAGATCTTCAACCCACCTCATAACTCTTCAGTATTTCTGATACATGCAATAGCCTGATTCAAGCAAGGAAGATGTTTGTCACTGAGATTTTGGGTGTCTAACACTGACTGCACTGCAGAGCAGTTAAATCCGCCTTGGCGCCGTAGACTATGTGGGTCTTCCAACCTGGTGACTATGGCCTTCTAACACAGGGAACTGACATTTTCAATTCATTTTCCCTCACAGTTCTGCAGTGAACCAGTTCAGTGCCCTTTAAGACCTGAGGCAAGAAACATTTATTAAATTATTCTCTTGTAATCTCATAGTAGATGCACATAATACTTGGTAGAGTAACAAAATTTGCCTGTGCTTTTATGAACAGTTTGATATGTAAAGCTTTCTTATCTTAAATCAAAGTCTTTATACTTATTATTTAGGAAATCAGGGAAATTATTCTTTTAAATAGGTAAGGTATTACAGGTTATTTCATTGAGGATACATGAACATTGACAGCCAAATTTCTAACAGAGTCTGGAAGTTTTGCTTGTGAATGCCTGGAATATCTAGGTTTCACCTTGGACCATAAAAGCTGTTATGCTGTAACTTATTAGATCGTAGTAGATCATGTATAATCAGATAAGTCACTGTCAGACACTGGAGTAAAAAGTACAGCAAAAAACCATTTGCTCCCATTGTTGAGTTTCAAACACTGCATTATGTTACGGCTCAAATTAATTAAAACAGCTTTTCTACTTACTGTCAAAAAAAGGACGCAGATACTTGTTGTAACCTTTTATTATTTTTTGTATAGTTGGAGGTAGAATTTCACCTTTTCCTTCAGCTTCAGGAATTTGCATTAACCTAAAAAGAATTTTAAAAGTGAGGATGTTTTAAAAGAACTTGATCAATTATAGCAGATGTGACATTCCAGGAAAATGCTGCATTAATTTCAAGGTTACTGGTGATTACTGTCCATCAGATAACATATTATGAAACATTTGTATGTTTGCATTTTGCAGCACTGTAGAAAAATAATGGCCTAGAAAATAGCAACTTTTATAATCTACATTAGTCTCTTCTTGGAAAAAAAACACCACTTTAATATCTTTAAGTCTATAATTTCTTTAAAGTCTATCATTTCTTAACACCTCACCTGAGAGAATAGATCTGTCTTCTTTAATACTTTTTCTGTAAATAGGGCACTACTATTATAATCTAGGAATGTGGGAGGGGTGTTGAGTGCTTATTTCAGCATTTAAAATTAATCTTCTTTATGCATAATGAAATACATTCAATTTAGTTCCTGAAGAGGACAGAAATCAGCCTCAGAGATTAATGCATAAAAACACTTTTAAAATCCTGCTTTTACAACACAATTTTTAAACAGATTACAGAAACAATTCTATTGGGCAAAATCAGTGGAGCATAATGAGAATGTAAACAACTCCTTTATTCAGGAACAGCAACAAACATGAGCCACAGAAACCAAATATAAATAAACAACTACAAACCCCATTTTTTGCCCTGAGGCCTCTGCAGTAGTCTCATGAGGAGGTTTCTAGGGAGACTGAGCGAAGGGACTAAGAAGGATACATATCTGAATAGCAATTCTTTTTATCAGACCCCATCAGGATTCATTTTTATATATTCCGCCCCTTCACCTTTTATGGATCTTGATGGTTAGCAGCTGTATGAGGGACACCTAAGGCCATTAAGTGCTGTTACACTGCAAGTAGCAGCCCTATAGCAAAAGGTATCATAGCTTTGCTCTTAATTTCTGCCTAACCCCTATGGTGAGCACCATGAGACCGTGAGCAGGGTGTGCTCACCTGTCACAGATACAGGCTGTGGTCCTCATAAATTAAAACACAAGTGGTACTGACTGCTCATTGCCAACGATTTAAGAAAAGTACAGCTATAATTTTTCTCTAATTATGGTGACAATCAAATAATTGATTGACTCAAGGAGGCCCAGCTGGCTGCAGGCAGAGGTGTTGTCTCTGCTGATGGAGGACAGCCAACTATATATTCACCAGGAGAGGATTTCTCTGTTTCTTACTGCACAAACCAAAAGTAGCTGGTTACTAAGACTGACCAGCTCTACCCCTCAGCTCTGCTACAGCAGGTACAAGAGCTGTAGCTGCGGTAGCTCAGCCCTGGGGAGAAGGGCATAAGTACAAAAAGATGGCTAAGGGGGCACAAGTGTTTTGTGGTCTTTTTTAGTTCTGCTAAGTCCTTACTGAATTTCTTCTACCCAGTTTCTCTGAGAGCTGCTCCTGAAACCTCTCCTTGTTCTTCCTAAGGATTTTTCTGGGTGTCCTGTAGCTTTCCAAAGCTTGCCTCTTTGGTTTTAATTTTACTGTGTTTCTGAGAGAGCTTGCCTTGTTCTATCAGGAAACTGTGGTTTTTCATTCATTAGAAATAATCTAGTATCTTTATTGGCAAAACTTAAATGTTAAGATTGTCTTACTGAATGCATGTGGACAAATCACAGTGGGTTTTAGATGTGGTGTCCACTGTCCTGAAGTGCTGCTACTGCTGTGCAATTTTTCTGTTCGAAAGACCCTATTCCTATGTAAGCAGCTGTTTTTCATTAGCAGCCTGGTAACTTACAAAGCTTAGATATTTGAAAGATCCTATTTACTTTCCTTCTTTTGTTCCTGTTTTCTGTTTCTTTAATGCTAGAAAACTATGTTAGTCCTTTATTTATTATTAAGTGTGGTCTTAAGTAATGCCAGCACTGAAATAAGGAATGTTTATCCTGTTAATAGTGTCCTAAAGAAACAAGCATGGCCACATTGTGTTGAAATGTGAATATAAATAAAAACAGGCAGTTTCATGTTGCAGAGAAGTGTTGGAATTACAAATGCACTTGAATTTAATTAATTTCTTAAATGCTGTACTTGCAATGGATATTTCTGCTCTTGTAATTTACATGTAATTTTAGCTAATTGTTCAATGAATTGCATGAGTTTAATTTCACAGCTTTACTGCATTGTTCTTGAATAACTTTCACATATTGTGAAACAATAAAGGAAAGCTTGTCTCTTTTCTTCTGCATGGGTATAGTATTGTTCTGCTGATCAGTATGCAATTGCAGAGTGGTGTGATGTGTTATCATTAACAGCTATTTTGTGAAATATATCTTAAATATTTGGCATTATTGTATGGAAGTGCTTCCCGTAAATCACCCGTGCTGTCCTTTGAGCTAACTCTTAATTTTCCTCATTAACACATGATGTGTAGCCTCTTTTTTTTTTTTTTTTTTTTTTTACGGTTAAGTAAGACCTTGTTGGCATGGGAAAGCTGTTGTGCAGTAATTGAAGCTGTGAATAATGGGGCACTGTCCCTTGGTTGCTAGTTTGCAATGCAGTCTTTGCGAAGTCCTGTCACAGTAAACCAACATATGAGAGGAACCTGATGCCTTCTAAATGTGTGTGTGTGTGTGGTGTTACCATCCTTGTAACCTTAGGGATACTCAGAAGCAGATTGTTGGTGTTGAAAGGCAAGGAACCTATAGATATTACATGCTGTCAGTGGTTTTGTTTATCTACATTTTAAGGGAGGATGCTCTGTTTCCTTTGAAGTGCTCTTCAATTCATGTGCCCCATTCATCACTAATTGAGAATGAGCTCACAGCTGCACACATTCCTGTATTCTGTCATATAGCCTCAGTAGGGATCGCAAAGGATAAAAGCTGAGACTTGTTCCTCTTAAACATTTACATCTTATCAATGCATCTAAGCTTCTCTTCTACTGAGTATTTGTGTTGTTAAATTTAACTGCATAAGCTTTAGTTCCTCCATTTTCTTAATATATTTGAAATACACTGGCATGCATCCAAGTACGGAATTGCCTTGAAACAGCCGTTCCAGCCACTGAGGAGAGAATAGGCTTTTATAGAAGAAAACTGAATATATATTTGACAGCCAGGAATACCTATCTGTTCTGTGTTGTCAATGTATAATAGATGTTTCAAATTCTTTGGGTTCAATGACCCATGGTTGCTTTTATAAAAGCTGAATTATAATTTTTATGGCTCAAAAACTTAGTATTTTTACAGGCTAGGCTAAACTTGGAAGGTACAACAATTGCTTGTAATTTAAGATACTTTCAAGTTAGCATCTTAACAGAATTGAGTAACTGGAGGTGGGGAAAGGGAACATCTGCCCTGAACAATAGTATACATCACTGCTTAAAACAGAAGTACAGTCTAGACACATGTATGGGAATATTTTTCCTGGCTATTTTTTGTCAGAATTGATGTATCATGAAAGAGGCAAAAACACCTTAGAACTGAGAGAAGGGAGAAACAAAATGCCAAACTCAGTCTGAGCAAGCTTTTGAAACAGCCCCCTCAGGAGAAACTAGGGGAAAAAACGTTTTTTTCAGGCAATACACTGATAGGCGAATTGTTTACAGATGCAAATAAAGGTGTTACTTCTGTGTTCATACCCAACATGCTCAAGGATACAGCCTTTTGTATGGTCTTTGTAGATAAACTGCAGCAGAATCACCTGTATCACTGATTAATTCTCTGTTTCAGAACACTCCATACCGTCTTGTGCTTCTGGTTAGTTAGTGAGGTTGAAACAGTAACATAATGTTATCACTCACCAGATACTGGAACAAATATTTAAATAATGGAAGTGCTCTTAAACTCAGCCAAAAAAAAAAAACTCACCACACAACTTTCTGGATCTGACACATATTACTTAGAAATAGTTCGCTGTTTCAGTGCCAAGCAGGATAGTTTTTGTTTTAAATTGCACTTTCACAAAACCTTCCTGATTTGTGCGCTGGAAAAAGGCATTTGTGTACCAAAGCATCATCTTGGCTGTGAGTTAGCCAAGGGGGTGATTTTTCTCAGCCTGTGTTCAGATCTGGGTACAACATGACTGGATCAGCTCAACACTGTGCACTTGTGTCTAGGTAAATAGGTGCCATGCACGCACTTAACTCCCGTGGATACTATAGAGGAATTAACTGTCTGTGCTTCTGGATACTCTTCACCATGTGAGGCTGTAAGAGCGGATTTGCAAAGTCTGCCTGATAGTAATGAGGGCAATTATATATCCCAGGCTGAACTTCTCAGGGAATTTTGCCACCTTGTTACTTAGATGCTTCTGAAATGTTGTTGGTCTCTTCCCAGTGCTTTATTACTGCAAAGCCATGAATCATCCAGTGATTACAGAGCATGGCAAGTCACAGCTGAGGAGAGAGGAAGGTGGAATTAAAGTGTGTGTTCTGGACAAAGATCTCTTTATAGCACTGGAGAAGGTGGGGGAGATGGATGTTTTAAACTCCCTTTCAGCAGACTGTTGCACCTGTCCTCACAACCAAGCGGAGGCTTTATCTAAACACATGTTTGCATACCCACTTGACCTAAATCTCAGGCAGAATCTTATCTAGAGGAATTTACTATGAGACCAAATAGGTTAGGCAATTCTACAGAGAATTAGCCAATAGATTTTAAATATATTCAGTTAAAGGTAGTAGTGACTGTTTAACCTGTCCATGCTTGCATTTTCTTATTAAAATTACTTAAAGGGAATATTTTTCCCCATATTTATAGAATGAGTAAATTTTAAGTGCTCCATTTATATCTTAAGTTTTTTGTCATGGCAACTGCAATGTTAGCAGGATTACTTGTATGCAGAAGGGATCAGTTTCAGCTTCCAGCTTAACACAACCCAGCTTTCCTAAAGACTTCACAATTTCAACAACTGAGAATAACACAACAATATTTTAATCAGGTAATTATTTTTAAGACACTCTTCTTTAGTAACAAATGCACAGCAATTACTTTACTGCCTCAAGCTTATAATACATTCTAGGTGGACTGTGTGATTCTGTCCTTGGGCAAGGTACCATGCTCCAGGCAAGGACCATGTGCCCTTCTAAATCTGCTAAGCATCTGATACAATATTCACACTCTCTACACAGTAATTCTTTGTTTGAAAGATCATTTGCTTAAGTTAAATTCCTGGTTTTTTTCCCCTCATCAGTCTTCTCAGTGAAAAAAAAAAAAATCTGTAACTCAACCAAGGCAGCTGAAATGATTCATGAAGAGTTCAGTTGTGTATTTCTTTTATTAATAGCCAGGTTGGTTAATCTTTGTAAGAGGAAAGATTCAACTGTCAAGTAGATCTGGCTTTGTCACCTGGTCAGATATATTTCTAATTATAAGTAAATTGATTATAAACAAACTCATATTATAATACATGGAAGAAATAGTGGTTTTAGCAAATATTTCTTACCTACATAGCATCAGTAGAAAAAGGGCTCTGAGGCTGCAGCATTTAAGATTGCACATTGTCAGGTGTGGTTTCAGAAGTTCTTGTAGCTCCTAAAAAAAGTGCAGAGGTAATGTTTTACAACACATTTACACTTCAAATATACAAATTTCACAAGGTTTTCAACACTAAAGACACTGTGTCTTGAATAGCTGTAAATGTATTAGTAAATATCTACAACAATTAAAAAAACCCTCAAAACTTCAAAAAAAGACATAGTATCGGCAATAATTTGACTTACCAATAGAAGCTGCATTCCAGTATACTACAGCTCTTTCATTTTTGCATTTGTCTTTTAAATCTAGCAAAACTAATTGCTTTGAAAAATAATGCAATCATGTGCAGGAGAATCACAAACATTGAGTTTTGTCTCTGCTATTCATGCTTGTAAAGGAGTGCAGCTCTGATATATCGGTGCACTCCTCTGAATGGAAAATGCATAACCCCGTCTTGGAACACAGAGTTGTTTAAGAGCAGCATTTCTGGTACGTGGGTAGTAACAATACCTATAATAAATATCTTTGGTAAGCTTTTTGTTAATGAGGAAAATTGAAATGATATGTTTCTACCTCTAGCTACTAAAAAAAAGATCCTTTGTATATAAATAATCGTACATAACCATCCACGTTCATCAAAATGTTTGGCTGAGGCAAGATGTTTTCTTCTGAATGGAGTTTCTTTGCTTTTGTCAGGATGACTCACATCCATGATGGTTATTTTAAGTAATCTGTCAGCTCTGTAATCCATTTCTGGACGAAGAGAGTATCAATCAATAATTTCATGCAGTCATACAACAGATCTGACATTCGTGGGCTGTGCAAACTTTTGCTATATTTAATTCAAAGCACTGAAACATTATTTGTAAGACTTGCTTCAAAACTTTTAAAAAAAAATCTATATGACAGGAACATTACCTACCCAGAATCTGCAAGACAGCTGTTAAATATTAGCAAATAGGAATGAATGCTGTAGGTTTTAGGAAGGGACAATCAAGCAACACTATTTTCAATGTCCAGAATTAATTTTGCAGGAGTCTCTTGCACTTTAATTTCACAATAAATTACTAACAGTAAAGAAACTGAAGCTTCACAACTTGAAGCTTTGTTTCAGCATCCTGTGCAAAACACTAAAACTTTTTTACCCCAAAGTGTAACTCTTCTTTCAGTCTATAGTTCCAGTAAGAGCAACGCCTCTGGTATTTACTTAAATTAATGCAGTGTGAATGGTATCTGACTTGTACCATAACAGTGGTGAAGTGACAAAATAAGTTGTTCATGTCTCTGAAGAAAAATGAAAGCCATTTCAATGGCTTTTTAAACAAGTGAAAATTCTCAGCATCTTGGATACTTTAAGCATACACCAGCCTGGTAAATACTAATGTCAAAATAAATCATACACTCCCACTGACTTCCACAGAAAATCATGCATGAGACATTAAGAGGGCCTGTAATAGGAAGACACAGCACAAATGAGCAGATGGTGTTGTCAGAACATTGCTCTCTAAATGCTGATTCTGTAACGCTCCTGGTGCATATCATGGGATCTCTTTTGCGTATCTCATTTTGGGTTTGGATGGATACTTTCTACATTCACTATCTTTATCTCACAGGAAAAAATATGCTAAAAATAAGTATTATTTTTCTGGTTTCCCAGAAAAGCGCTTACTGACTTCATAAGTACTTCATAAAACTTTTTATATTTAGCTTTTAATTGCTACTATGAGCTCCTAATGTGTCTGAAGATCCTTTATAAACAGATTAAGGAAACCTATGGATATTTCTGTGCTTGTTTGGTTTTAGTTTTTACAGTACTGAAGATCAAAATGAATTGATTGATTACTAATCTGTTTCTAAAGCAACTGGTTTACCTTCAGATCTTAACATCCAATTTAGCAATTTTATGGGGGGAATGGGGTGGAGAATTTTAGTCTTTAACACATGAAAGGTCAAATCCATTCTATGGTGCATGAGTTAACTTGATATGCTCAGGAAGAGAGAACATGGAAATAACAGGAAAGAGATGATCTCTTATTTCAGTATAAGAAATACTAATCAAGAGATCTGATTGCCGTGTCAGCTGGCAGCCCATCACTGTATGCCAGCCAAGGAATTGAACTGGGTGGCTATTGAAGTCTTAAGCAGTTTCACACATAACACTTAAGCTGGATATATAAATCACTGCTGCATGTGCATTTATGCTTCCATGCACACACATTTTCTCCACCGTCCTTTTTTTATGGGGCTTACTGAGCTGGCTTGCTCCATTGAAAAGCCTGCCTCCTGGCATGTTTGCACATCTGGACCTTTTCTGTCATGCATTTCTTTATTGAACGCTATACACTCAGCAGGATTCCTCCCTGCATATGTAGACATTCTTAACTATTGGTATTTAAAGTTAATTCAGAAAGACCCATAATATTTTCCTCTTTTCCAGAACCTAGAAAAATATACATAACCTGTTCTCTGCATGGAATATCAAGCCATTTGGTTTTACCAGGCAGACGACATGCTGCCCAGGTTATTGTGTGTATATCGACGCATCCTCATCTTCTAAACATGCCATGAAGTAATTGATGTGAAGGTAACAAGAATCTGTCCCATATGATGAGACAACAGTTTCTACTGTGAATCACATCAGATTAGGACTGTAAAATAATATTTAATGTTTTGGCATTTCTCCTGGGAATTCAGTATTTGTCTTCTACATGAGAAGAAAAGGGAACTATGCAAGTTTCATAAACCTCTGAGACCGAAATGGGATGAGGTGGGGACCTGGCAGAGATAGTAGTAGTATCTTAAAAGTTCACTGAAGGTGAATTTTGTGCAACTGAATCAAAAGATTAAATGCCTGTTATACTGAAGTATCTTATCCACAAGCAGAAGCACGGAAAAGACTAAATTATTAGATTAAGTTACTTTGTCATATGGTAGTGGCCATATGCTGAATTCCCATGGCTGCTGTTGCAGAGATAAAAAACTGTATGTAGAATTATCTAAAAAAATAAGTTAATAGTGGTTTTATACATAGTATAAGGTGAATTAGCATTGCAGTTGCATTTGACTTCTGAATTCAAACCGATGAATGGCAGCACCTTTAAGTGCTTGACTGAAAACTGGGTAGAAATTCAGGAAGGGTTCAGCCAGAGTGTCAAAGTATAGCTACCTCCCCTACTCTGCATTGTCCTACTTGCATTGTCCATTACAACTCCAGCGTAGTCAATGAGTCTATATGTATTCTTTACTCCATCTTCAGGTTGTTAGATCAACATGAACTAACTGGAGGGAAAATTATGGAAAGCTGAAAATACTAAAGGCTCAGCGGGAGAAAGGGAATGGATATATGTAAGGCAGTCACAAGATAAGATTCATAAGTACAAAGGCAGAGACGAAAAGGAAAAACTACTACAGGACATGGCCCTGGAATGCCACTGTCACTTAACAGATTCTTTATTTATCCTTCACTCCTGCCCTGGGTTTTAGCAAATCAGCACCTGACACTGTGCTACCATCTTTATTGGCTTCTCCAGTTCTTCTGAGCAGTCTGTTTTTCCTCTACAACTTGGAAATAAAAATAATTATTTTTCATCCCCCTTCAACTGTGCACAAGCAACAAAAAAAAAATAAAAAAGGGACAGTAACTTCTGCTCATGACTAGAAAAAGCCAACTGCATGCAACTGATTGACAGTAGTCACTGACAGATAGCATCTTGTGGAATGAAGTGATGTGCTATGTCTTTGTCTTCATTGGGATGCCTGTCTATAGTAGCCCTAGTTTTATGATACTTTCAGGTCTTCCTAAAGTAAATAGATCACAAAAGAAGAAAATGCAAAATTTTCACACATTAGGATTATTTTTCATGTGAAGATTGATTAATACTGCAGAGAGTGTGGCTTGAGTGAAAAGTAGCAAGAGATATTTTTAATGGGGCAAATTAGAAAGAAGGGATAAAACCCAGCAGCAGCAAAACAAGGTCTTACTGTGGAATGGACTGATGGAAGTGGACCAATGCATGCATCTGCAGCCTATTATAAGGGGCACTCTCTGTCTTGGCTGACAAGCTGGCTCTTGGCATACCAGCTAGCTCTTTCTAAACCGGAGGCACATCTAATCTTGCCTTGCATGGACATAAACCATGCAAGGTCTCCTTGGGCAAGTAAACAAAGTTAGATTTACTTGGTCCGTGAAGAGCAGCTGTCTTGTCATGTTTTCTTTGCAGAGACAGCCAGCATGGGGCTATCTGTGGTTACAGTGCTATGTTAGCAACTGGATGGATGTTAAGTTTCTACTGTTGATATATCTAGCAATAGTTCAAAGTGAAATACTGAATTCCAGTTATGCTCTGATGTTCTGATCAATACAGTTGTCACATGTGCTGCGTAATACAAATAATAGCTGAAAATGTCACTTTCTGACTGAAACACTCAGTAAGTGGCTCCAATTTGTACAACAGTTTTCTCAAGTTTTGTGCTCTCAGATATTTTTGTCAAATATATTGTTCAATAGCAGAGGGTCATATTGTTAAAATAAGTAGAATGAATTTAAGAGTCATCAGAAACTAAAATCTGCTTCTCTGGTGTAGCAAAATGAGCTGTAAGTGAAACTTCACAATTAAACGTTGCTTATATGTGTACATGCTTTTGTATGAGAGTCTTTAAAATGATCCCGAATAAATCTGTATGACAAACAGGTTCATTTGTTTTAAAAAAATCAGATGCAAAAATCAGATTAGCATGGCAAGATTTCAGACTATATCAGCAACAACTCAGTGATATATTTCAGTGTCCCAAGTTAACATGTAAAATCACTCTCCTCAAAATACACTGGAAGTTCATATGCTTGGTCAAAGAAATCCATTGTTGCAGCAATTTTAAATGTGTTTTAGGTTCAGTACTTCTTACCACAGAAGGAGTGAGGACTAGAAGTATACTGCTAATACTTGCAGTATGAAGTATATGAATACTGTCTAACTGTTAAGAGACATTTGCTGTTCTAGATTGAGGTCTGTATTTCTCAAAGTTCTCTGCATCACCAATTTCATAAACACCAAAGCCTCAGAGTAAGTTAAAGGACCTATAAGAGGATAGTTTGATGTGTTTATCTGTTGTTTTCACTCTGTGCATTTTAAACAGATTAGTATGTATCTTGGGTTAGCTGGAAAATAAGTTACCTGGCGGAGATGTTGCTAATGTTATAGTTTTCCTGTAAATGTATAATAACTGGGTGTTTAGGATGGCAATACAATTCTAGGAGTTACCTTCATGGAACAAGTGTCTGAGGTCCTACTTCCAACCAGCATAACACTGAACTGAAAGGTTTTAACAATGTACAGAAATTAAAGTAGTAATAAACATTCACAGAATAGGTTTTAATAAATTAATGTGTTCATGTGACTGCTTAAATATAGCACTCACTACAAGCTCTGCTCATGTCTATTGAAAAATCTATAGAAAGTGTGCCCCACAAGCTATTTTCTAGTAAAAAAGGTAATGGATTAAATAACTTATCTCCACCTTGTTCCTAAATATGCTTTTAGATAGCTGACACCTGAAAGTCCAGCAGATTGACAGTGTTTTGAGTCATGGTTGATTACTGCCATTTGTAACTATCCAAATTAATCAGAAGTTTGCAGGGTTGTTAATGGTTGTTTATATGTGTACACAGTCTTTTTTTTACTTAAATCTTTTGCTCTGTAAATCCCAGTTCTGCTGTTTGTGCAGCTGGACCTCTACATGCATCTGCAAACACTTAAGAGTCCTCTTGTACCAGCCTACAGGTTGCTCAAACCTAAGACCTTTACTGGCTTTTTAAGGTGTATGTCAACACTGCAAGTTCCCCTCACACCAAATCCCGTAGACAGTCAGGGATCACCTTCTGCCACACTAGTCTGTGTTTGACAGTCACAATTCACAGCCCACCCATGGGGCTACACCAGAGCAGCAAAGAGCAGAGAGGTGCTTGGTTTTCATGCAGTTTAAAGAATGAATGTGTTCGAGTCAAGTCAGAAAGGCAGGCAACCTTCAGAGGCTGCAAATGATAAATGAAACCTCAAAGGCACCTCAACAAAGGTTATTGACTTTGCAGGAAGGTGCAAACACCTTTCATGTTAGCTCTCAGCTAACACTGATGGCTTTGGTGGTCTCTCATCTCTCAGCTGAGACCTGACAACTGCCTGGATGAGCACTTTGGGTCACCAGGTTTCTAAAGGGCACCCACAAGCGTGGGGTTGAAAGCAGATACAGTGCTACTGCAGCATTGATACTGTACTTCACTGGTTATACAGATCAGGATAACTTGTTTCTATAGCCCATGGCAAAATGGAGACACAGTTTTATTTAGGTACTATCAGAATAGATCTGATCAATATAAATAGTTGAAAATCAAGAAAGTTAGACAGAATATGCTGGTTTGGATTAAGAAAGTAACAATTTAATTTGCAAAGACAAGTGAAATCATGTCTTTCTGACGTCAGTTTAAATTACTGCTTCTTATGAAAGTTAAGAGTTAGCATCTAGCTCTTAACCTGGAGGAGAATCTCCCCTCATAGACCCTGATGTCTGTGAGCTTTGCTCAAGCATTCTCATGTAGAAACTCTCCAGGACCTAACTAATCTGCCTGCAGCTTCCCTCCATGCAGCCTCTGGGATGGGAGAATGAGGGACATCTCACTGTATGTCACTGAACACATGCTCAAGGCTGTGAGGAAAAAATAATAGCCCTGTGGTAGCAGAAGATTAGGCTTAATCATATCCATCTTCTCTCCTTGTTGAATATTTTGAAATGTGCCTCTGAGACTTATAAAAGAAAATCAGTCTCTTGTTTTGCAATTGCAAAGGCTTGTTTGCTTGGCGGGGGGGGAAGAGGGAAGAAGGGAGGGAATATACTCCAGTGGTGCCTTGTTTTCCATGCAAATTATTAATTTGAACCCTAGATTTTTTCTGTTTACAAGCATGCCTAAGAACAGTCAAAACCTCCAAAGAACTCTTTTTCTTGGGACACTTAGTCACCAAACAATTACTTGTCAGTTTGAGTCTCAGGTCTGTAATTCCTTGCCAAATGATTAAGTGTCCTGTAACCAAGAGATTGACAAACTAACCATTTTGAGCAGTGCAACAGGATGAAAGACTAGGAAGGAAAAAATCCATTTTTAAAGCAGCTTAGTTTTTTTACAATCTAGGAAACTTTTGCATTTGAAAAACTGGCACAAATTAATGTAATTAAAATTACCCTGTAGAAACACTTGTATTCCCAGGAAGAAATGCTTTTAATTGTACAGCCACAGAAAAAACTGTGAATATTCTCAAAGAAGTTCAGCGCCCTGGGCTCAGCTTCGCACTTTTGTACCTGCCAAGGCTGAAGTCAGAGGTGTTATTCTGACAGAGGTATGGAACTGAGCTCAAA
>NW_010132907.1:0-1345 GCF_000699245.1 Pterocles gutturalis | reverse complement strand
GGAATTCAGTCTAAGAGGAAATCACAAGAGGGGGCTTCGAAAGCATGTGGCATTTTTCAATAAACATGTATTTCAGGTTTTTTCCACTTCTGCAGATTTAATTAATCTTCCCATGGGCATAGTGCACAACTGTCTCGGGGTCTTCCTTTTCTTTAAGTACGTACTGATTTAGCTTTATTCTATAACAGTCATTAGAATTACCTGGACTTGTGTCATGATGAAGAGCAACCTTTAAGAACACTATTTATAAAGTTTGAATAGGCATTGAAATTGTGTATATAGGCAGGTGGGTTTATTTTATAATTAGGAAAAAAGCCTGCTAAAGAAACATAATGCTTTCATTTAATTCAAATATTTCCTTTCATCATGACTCAATGCCCAACAAGAGGTTTAATCAATATCACAGAATCACAGAATCACAGAATGTTAGAGATTGGAAGGGACCTCGAAAGATCATCTAGTCCAATCCCCCTGCCGGAGCAGGACACCTAGATCAGATCACACAAGAACGCATCCAGGCGGGCTTTGAATGTCTCCAGAGAAGGAGACTCCACAACCTCTCTGGGCAGCCTGTTCCAGTGCTCTGTCACCCTCACTGTAAAGAAGTTTTTCCTCATACTCAAGCGGAACCTCCTATGTTCCAGCTTGAACCCATTGCCCCTTGTCCTATCACTAGATGTCACAGAGAAGAGCCTGGCTCCATCCTCCTGACACTCACCCTTCACGTATTTATAAACATTAATTAGGTCACCCCTCAGTCTCCTCTTTTCCAGGCTAAAGAGACCCAGCTCCCTCAGCCTTTCCTCATAAGGGAGATGCTCCATTCCCTTCATCATCTTTGTGGCTCTGCGCTGGACTCTCTCCAGCAGTTCCCTGTCCCTCTTGAACTTTTCATTCAAATATTGTACAACTTTTAAAGTACTGGCACATTGTTGATCTCTGTATTCATTTGAGGTGAGATGTGCAGGTTTGATAAGTAGTTGAGAAAATATTGAAAGGTGGCTCTCAAATTATCTTTCTGGAAGTAGTTTCTCCATATACCATTCACCGTTTTTAAAAACAAGGTTTTGCAGGCTTTTTGTGGAGGAAGCTTGCTTCTCAGGTTTGACTTATTTCATTAATGGCAATTTGAGTGATCCTGTGATATTTTAATCCAGCAAAATGCGTTTTAACAGTACCTCAGAGAAAAAAAAGCTAACGTTTTTAAAACGCTCGAGCAGAGGGGGAGGAATGAGAAGGGAAGGCAAGAGCACCCCTGGGAAAGGAGCAGCGCTGGGGACAGGCTCCAGGCGGGGAGGGTGCCGCGTTCCCCGAGGGCCATCGCGCCTTACCTGCAGCCGGGGCC
>NW_010132906.1:80092-109429 GCF_000699245.1 Pterocles gutturalis | reverse complement strand
GTGGTGTTTGCCTGTGGCATAAAGATTTGCAAATGCCAGGACTGAGCCAATCCTGCACCTCCGAGCACAGCATCCACAGCTGAGTGCTCCCTGCCTGCTTTTCCCCACTCGTGTGGACGATACTCAATCGATGCTGCAAACGCTGACCTTACGGGTACTGCAAGCAGATGACAATTCCCCTGTAGTATTAAAAAAATAACAATTGTAAACAATGAAGTTCTTTCTCTTTGCGTATATGTCCATATAGATAATTCTATACGTGTACAGAGAGAAAGCAAGGTCATTCATAAGGTGGATACAACATCTATATAGTTTACTGGAAGTTTTCCTTTATAAGCCTGGCAGAAGAGATGAGGCAAGACACAGGTAGAGACATTTTGCCCACTTCAGTGTGTGTAGGGTTTTTTGTGGGTTTGTCTTTTCACCTGCCTCAGTGCAGTGAGTTACATGCTTTTTACAACTTACAACTGCCATGCGGTACACAGACATGTTCTCGCTGCTGGTGACCTTGCCAGAGTGCTGGGGTTGAAGTTTCCACCCTGGGTGTCTGCCTTGGGCTGATTTGCAATTTTTCTATGTGTGTATGTTTGACTTGAGCTAAAACTGACCACTTCCAAGGGGGAGATTAAGTGAAAATATATTGTTTTGCCCAGGTGAAATAAGCTGGAGAGCTCTTTATTTCCATGTCATTGGGAACTGCTGTTTTCTTCTTGCTTTGAAGTAAGGGCTTGAAATTTATTTCATGCCACACTTTGCTCCGATGGCTGTACAGCAGAAGGGTGAAGTGTAGCATGTTTTGATGTCTTCTGTTGGTTCTTGGTCAAGTCTCGGGGTTGAGGTTGTCTCACACTTGCTGTTTATAAGGCACAGTGGGATGGAACTGTGCCCTGGCTGTGTACTTGGAGCCCTTCTATGCATTTACACCAACCCTGAATTACCAGGATGAATGGTGTAAAGGCTGCACAATGGAGTGAAACGTATCCATCGTACCTCCATCGCTGCCCGTCCGTCAGGGCGGTGGGGAGCCTGCCCTGTTCTGTGCAGACTGGGCTCACCATTGTGGCTCTCCAGCCTCTCGGCAAGGAGCTGGAATATCCAAGTGTATTGTTGGTGCTGTCACCCCCTGCTTTGGTGTTGACATTGCCCTCAAAGGGCAGAGCAGGTGAAAAAGAGCACACCTGAGAAATCCAGGATGCTGGCAGTGTTTCCCCAAGACCCCGTGCTCCCACAGCAGAAGTTTGCCTTGTTGGACAATGTCTGGGCTCTGCTGCTGGCTTTGAAATCACGACTGTGCCTCGGAGAGCCCATGACCCCGCTGGGTAAACATTGTCCTGGTCCAGCCCGTAGGGAAGCAAACCTCTGTATGTAGAGATCAGAGATGTGCCTGGAGCAAATGGCATCTCCTGGTCCTCCTCGGCTTGAGCAGGACTAGGAGAAACCGGAGCCTGAGGAGGAGGGACAGGGCTGAGGCTGGAGAAGCCAAACTGGGACTCATTTCTCAGGGAAGAGCTTGGCCATACCCCTCGAATCCTATTCAGGAGGGCAGATACCTCCACCCTTCCCGTTGCCCTTTATCTCAGGGCTCATTCTCTTGGTGTCCTCTCCCCATCTGGGCTGGCCAGGAGGAGGGTGAGATTTTGCAGGATGCTCTGGGGACAGGAGGAGAGACATCCCTGAGGCCACGGGCTCACTTTGGCCCCTGTGCAGCACCCGATGGCAGAGCTGCCGCAGGACAGCGATCCTCCCTGCACATACACAGCTTCCCCAAAGCAGCCCCTGAAGGCGTGGAGAGCCGGTGCCAGGGATTTCTTTTTCCACTGCCAAAGCTGAAAAGGAGCCAGGGCGAACGGGGACAGTGTTTGTGTTGTTGAGGTGATTTTTTTTGTTTTATTTTGGTTTGGTCTGGGGTTTTTTGTTTAGTTTTGCTTTGTTTTAATATCTGTTAATTGGCCCTTCTCCTCCTCCTCGCGCACTGGAGCATCCTGCTGCAGCTCTAGCCCACATCCGACTCGCGTTACCGGGGAAGAATAGCCGCATTGTAACCGCCCCGACCGGGCTATAATGGGGACCTTTGTAGCCGAGGTGTGAAAGCAGAGCCGGCTCCCCAGGATGGGGCTCTCGCTGCGGTGCGAAGGCTTTTATTTCCCCTGCTGCCAGGTTTTCCACTGTCCTCTGCTGCTCCCTTGGATCCCATAAATAACAGAAACCAGGATGCTGCCCACCCTGGGTCCCTTCCAGCACCCTGACCTTTCCAGCAAACCGCTGATGTGCCTTCCCAGGATGAAGTGCTGGTGATGCCGCTCCCCAGGGACAGGCAGCCGGAGGCAGGGAGGGTGTGAGCAGCACAAGATGAGATCACCTGCCAACAGCAGTAGGGAAACTTCATCCTCCTTTGCTGTGAACCTGGAGCAGACTTTCAGACGCGAACTGCATGATCCTGGAAAGAGTCTCTGGCCTGGGAAATCCTTAGTTTTCCTCCTCCTCTTTCTTTTTTTTTTTTTTTTCCCCTCCTCCTCCCAGGGATGTCTGGACTAAGGAGCAGCATTTGTCTCCTGTGAATGCCACTGAACATTATTGTAAGGGCATGGAAAGCTTTTCCTATCATCATGGTAGCATCCTGTTCGGAATGTGAAATCCCTGCTGGAGCCTGCATCCCATAGTCTGCTTTCCCTTGAGGGACAGTCAGTATGGTTGCAGACTGCTTGGAGCACGGCAGTGTCCAGGAGCTCCGGTCAGTGGCCCAGTTGTGCTGAGCACTGTATGGGATGGCATCGCAAGGCAATTGGATTTGGTGGTGGGTTTGCCTCCTCTGGTGGCACCTCCCTGCAACCGGAGGAAGGTGGTGGTGGTGGCAGGGACCGTCTCCATCCTGCAGACGGGAAGGGACAGAGGGTCTCCGTTGGCTGCTGTGTCCCTGGACATGAGGCTGAGCCTGTCTGCTGGCATGACCCAGCCTTCTTCCACTCTTCCCTTCCTTCCACATTTAGAAAAGGAAAAACAAACAAGCAAAGACCAGAGAAACTGGTGCAAAACCCATATATACCAAACTGCCAGTTTTTAGGTCATCTCTGATATCTCTAGCGTATCTGTGTCCAGCCTGCATGCTTGTTTGTGACTATTTTTTAAATTTCCTTGCATCTCCTTTTTAATTTTTTCCGGAAACTGAGGTGTGCATACCAACCACAAAGAAAGCTAGGCTCAAAGAAACAATTGAGACAGATTTTCATGTCCCTGTCAGCCACGGAGAAGACCAGATGTTCACAGATAAGCAGCCAACACATGCCCTTTCCAGTACCCCATCTGGAAACACCAGCCCCTGTGCTGCGTGCTGAGTGCTGCAAATGCTGATCTGAAAGGTTCCTTCATGTCCTATAATTTACCTCTCCGGGGATGTCAACAGAAAACCCATGGTCAGAAATAACTTAGTGCTTCTCTCTCCATCAGCCAGGTCTAACAGAGGACAAAGGAAATGTTCTTCTATATTCTGTTGCATGGCGTCTGAGCTATAAAACGGGGCCAAATGGCCTCCCCCTGAGCACAAATAACAACAGGAGAAAGATCCGTATGTGTAGGATAAATGTGCTTAGCTGATCATTCGTTTCCTTAATATTTTTTTTATGAATAGGCTTAACTTATGGTAAGATGGGACTTTATGGTCCTGTAAGTCTTGCTCATGTCAAAACAAATGAACTAGCCATCCTATGGGGGAACTATCAATCCAATATATGTGTGTGTATGGGTGTGGAGAAGTCAGACCTATTATATCTTTAAGAGCAAATTAGATGCTGTTCCTATGATTCATAATACTATATATCTAATGGCATGACTCGTCATCTAGAAAATAAACGTTTCGAGCCAGTTTCTCATCTCATAAATTTCCCCTCTGGCACTGAAGGACAGAAACTAAATGGGCTGACTCACAGGGAAACAATACAATTTGGATACTCTTAAATGAAAGATAAAATTGTCTTAGGGCACAGAGGGGCGTCGAGATCCTGGGGAGGGGTTGGCAAGCGCCAGACAGCACATTGGGGTCCGCTCGGCCACCCCCAGCAGGCAGGGCTGCTCCTGGGAAGCCCTTCACACTCGTAGAGCCCATTGGGTTTTCCCAGCTCGGTAGCTTGGCGTGACCACCATGGTGAAGCATCGGATGCGGAGATGTCGTGCTGGAGATGGTCGTGTTGTACGTGCTGTCTCCTGGCAGGGAGGAGAGCGTTTGCTGCATGTTTCCGAGCATGGCAGCAGGGAAGGATGGATGTGGAGGTGTCCTCTCCAAGGCAGGAGGGCAGAGGATGCATCACCAGGTCCTCAGCCCCGCAGAGCAGGGGGGTCCCTGCGTATTCTCCCCGCAGCGCTCCCAAAGGCAGCAGCTGCCCATGGGATGGGACTCAGCACCTTTGCTGCACCCTTTGTCCGTTGCTCTTGGTCATCCTGTGCTGTTAGGCTCCAGGTGTGGGTGGCAGCTGCTGTTCCCCTGGGTTTGTGTGAGCAGCCCTGTACCCCCCAGGCTATGCTGTCAGAAGGGGAAAGGGAAGGAGAAGTTTTCATGCAGTTGCTGGCTGTGGAGGAGCATGTGCTGCAGTGTGCCTTTGGGCTGGGCTAGGTAAAGCTGTCGCCTGTGCGGGGGAAGGTGACTTCCACATTGCTCCCTTCCAGGGCCCGAGAGCATCCTCTCACTGCAGCTGGAGCCTGGAGCAGGCTGGGGAAGGCGAGGGGAGGAAGGGTGGGCTGGGGGTGAACTACAGCAAAAGCTGTACTGGGCTCCAGGGCTGGGAGGACCAGAGAGTCCTGAAAGCTCCTGGAGACCCTCCGTGTGTCCTGAAGTTTCTGCAGAGCAGCTGTGTGTCCCCATGGAAGGCACAGAGCCTCCTGAAATTATGAACTTCTTGTGGGGAGCTTCATCCCTTCTTTCTGCACAGTCTTATCACCCTCATCAGTTCGCTCTTGCCATTTCCCCACCTTTTGACATGCAATCCCCAGCACTGATAGGAAAATCCTGGAAACCCCTGGCTAGAAATCCCACTGGAAAGCCAGGGAAGGTGAGTGCCAGCTGCCCAGCCACCCCAGTCCATCCCTGATGCCAGCCGCTGCTGGAAATGGGACGGAGGCAGCAGCTGGCACCGGGGCCCGGCCGTGCTCGGGGTAACCCAGTTATCGCGCGTAGGTGCCCTCGGCTTAATGAGTGCAATGGAAGGATGCATTGATTAGCTAACCTCGTTTGTGTGAAGGTTGACACAAGGCAGATGACGGCTGGGTACCCGCAGGATCTAATTAAACCGTGTGCCAGGCTGGGCAGGCAGGGCAGAGGGGATTGCTCATCCAGCCTTGCGCTTACCCACGGGAAAAAAAAAAAGAAAATAGAAGGAAGGATTTGACTATTGGATTTGGCTAAAGGGCATGGATGGGGCGGGTGGGATTGCTTCCCTGGGGCCAGGGAGGGAGCAGTAGGGACTGAGGATGGGGGGACAGCAGAGCAGTGCTGTCAGTGTGATGGTACAGCTCTTCCAGGGATCACCCAACAGCTGTCTGCGCACATGTGGACCCCCCGACATACGTATTCATCCTGCTTCCTAGGGAGAGCACACACTTCCCCATCCATCTCTGTGCATCAGTTTGTTTCTATCATGCACAGACCCACTGCTCTCTACAGAAATGTACCTGCACCCATTTATCCATGTGTTGGATGAGCTCCTCACTGTCCTCCCTGCTCTCCAGTTACTTTGCGATGTCCTTTTCCAGCCCAGCGCTTCCATTACATTATAAAGAATAAAATAACATCACATTTTCTCTCTTTCACATGTTTTTTTTCTTCCTTTTCCTTCTGGACCAGTCCCATTTTGTAAATGCCTGGAAGCAGAAAATGTTTCAGCAGCAAGAGCCTCGAGGCGCCTCGTTAAAGGTGCTCGGGGGTGTTTGGGGAGACCGACAAAACCCCAGACAATGGGAGCCCTGACGTCAGGCTCTATTTATACCTCCTCTTTTCACAAACCTCCCCGGGATGGCGCTTTTCCTTGAGTTTTCTGCTAAATGCCGCAGCCACTGGAGCCATCCCTGTCCTCCTCAAAGGGCACGGTTTTATCTTGAAGGCGTAACCTGGCAGCGCGGGCGGTATCGCCGGGGCCAGGCATCCGCAGGCGGCTTTGAATGGGCGGAATAGAGCTGGGCTGCGCGGAGGCTGGCAGCGAGGCTGCTGGACGCGGATGAGGACCTGTGAAGGCGTTTCGGCCCTGAAATGTGCCTTTTAAAAGGTCAAAAGTATTACAAAGAGGTTTGTTTTAGTGGATGGTGTTTTGGTGTTATGATTATTGTAGCAGGGCGTTGTGGCTTCACAGGGTCGGGCTGGATGTTGTCCGTGTGTGTGTGCAGGGAGGGATGCAGTTTCCCAAGCTGGAGGTTTAATTAGGCACGACAGGCAAAGGGTAGCAGGGGAACCACAGAAAATCCACGCAGTCTGAACTATGGCAGGGTATGGAGCAAGCGATGCCCCATCCTGCAGCACGGGAACCGACACCGACCGCCTCGAGCGGCAGGATGGACACAGGGAAATCACCGTGCAGTGAGACCTGGAGGGCTTTGGGAATTCAGTCAAAGTGTTTTGGCCTCAGATCCCAGCAGAGGGGCAGCTGTTATTCTGGGGATCCCTTGGCATTGTTAGGAGCGGTCGGGTGGGCTCCTGGTCAGGCTGAGGACAGCCTGTGGAGGGGAAACTGCTCAGCTGGGAAACACCCTGCAAGTATTTTGCAGGGGGTTTTTTTGTTTGTTTGTTTTTGTTTTGTTTTGTTTTGTTTTGTTTTTCTTCTTCCAGTTACTGCTTTTTTGCTTGTCAGTATTCCTTATACAAGTAAATAAAGCAGCAGTTTGCTTGCAGGAGAGCAGCTTGTATGAATAGCAAACCTACGAGAAGGTTGGAAGTGGTCTGGGAGGTTGG
Organism: Pterocles gutturalis; assembly: GCF_000699245.1. NCBI lineage: Eukaryota > Metazoa > Chordata > Aves > Pterocliformes > Pteroclidae > Pterocles > Pterocles gutturalis. The sequence continues at coordinate 102,501 of NW_010132906.1, read as the reverse complement.
GGATGTAGGAATTACTTTATTCTTAGTGGGGACAGAAATGGCTGTGGGATGGAGGATTTTCCCTGTGTGCAACAGCAGTGTAGAGGTGCCCTGCGTATGGTGTCTGGTGCCACAAAGGGGCTTACATTTGCATTTCTTCAGGCAGCTCATCACAGGAGATCCCCTCTGTCCGAGGCATCGTGCAGCCACCCCCTGTCCCCACACCAAAGCAGCACCCAGGGGTGAACCAGCATCACTCCATAAAGCACAGGGCAGCGAAGGGACTTGCCCAGGGCCATGCAGGGAGTCAGTGGCAGAGCTGGGGAGGAACCCCCATATTTCCTGTTCCCCTGATGCTCAGCACCACGCGGCTGAGCCGCTGGCCGGATTTTACCGGGTCTTTAACACATGTGTTTATGCTTTTTGTTCTCACGTCAGGCTTTCAAGGGAGCCCTGATGAGCTCATACTGGTGCTCAGGGAAAGGCGATGTTATCGAAGACTGGTGCAGGTGCGACCTCAACGCCTTCGATGAGAATGGACTCCCGAACTGCAGCCCTCTCCCTCCGCCTGTGTACGTATCGGTGCGAGCCCCTCCCGTGGGTCACGGCCCCCCGGCACCAGCCCTTTTCCACCCCACGGCCACCTCCTTCCCCCGGCTTTCGAGCCCCAGGGCCACAGGCCAGCGCTCCTCGCTGTGTGACTGATGCCTTTAGGATATCCTGGCTCTGGCTGTGGCCCTGGAAGTTTTCCTTATAGATTTTCATCACCTGATTAGCAGGGCTTGTAGAATGGGATTTCAAATGGTGAAAGAAATGGAATTACAGTGCAATTCATTGTGGCTTGTCAGAGCAAGAGCAAATCTGGAGCAAACTGATGGGGAATTAGCTGAGAAAGCAGGAAGACTGGCTCCAGCGAGCCATAAGGAGCAGAACACCTTCTTAGTGAGCCAATATCCTCAGAGGGGATTCAGTTCCCATCCTGAGATCAACAAACAGACTCATACGTTTGGAGCCAGACTCTCCATAGCCCCGTACTTTGTGTTGTCATTTACCCTGGTGCAAGGAGAGCAGACACCTTTGCACTATCACGGCCAGGAGCAGCAAGCTGCTCTGCCTTCACCTCTCCCCGCATGGTCCCTGACCCAGCAGGAGCTCATACACAGCTGCCCTGCTTTAGCTTTTGCTCACACCCATCAGGGGTTTGCTCATTTGCAGCTGGGTAAATCCACAGCCACACCAGCTCCTCTCTCCCTCCCACCCTCCCTCGCCTTTAATCATTGGCAATGGAGACCAGACCCTCCCCTCCTGTAGACTCAACCCCACTGGGTTGCAGGAAGGTTAAACTGGATCCTCCCCTTCTCTTTTGCTCCTGGGCAGCTGATCCTTGGTTTCCTATGGGGCTGCTGAAGTTCGGCAGTTCTCCCAGGAGATGAAGGCTCCTTTAGATGGAATATTTGGGGTTATGTGGCTGTGGTTGCATGACCTGGGCTTTTCCAGGACCTGGGTTTTTCCAGGAGCAGGGAGAGGAAAAGGCACACATTGTGGTAGGCTGGACCCAACTCACCTTCACCTGGAAGTTCTGTGCTCACCTCCCTGCTCTGCCCTTGTGCCCCCTGCGCTGTGGGTCTGTGTGCATGTCCCTGGGGATGAGCGTGAGCCCTGCCTGGGGTTGTGCTGCTTGTAGAGGTGGATTCCTCCCCAGAAAAGGAGCTGGTGTCTTACCTGATTTCTTTGCTGTCTTCTGCCCAGCCTGCGGCTCTCCCCCAACGTGGAGCCCTCCAGCACCGTGGTCTCTCTGGAGTGGCTGGACGTGCAGCCTGCCATCGGGACCAAGGTGTCTGACTACGTCCTGCAGCACAAGAAGGTGGATGAATACACGGACACGGACCTTTACACAGGTGGGTCGGCTGCAGAGGGCAAGCTCTCTTGGAGCAGAGGATGCACGGTGATGCAGAGGGTGTGCAACGATGCATCCTCTGCCCCGCCGCCTGGCTGGGAGCTGCTGCTTTAGTAGAGAATGGTGCATAGAGCTGAGGTGTTATATGAGGTATCGAACCCATTCCATTCAGGCAAGTTTTCTGAAGGCTTCTGCTGACATTTGAGGGGAAGGGGAAATACAAAAACACAGCACGGCAGAAGGAAATGATTTTCCCTTTTTGGGAAGAGACCCCTCTCCCGGCTAGCTTCCCCTTATATCCCGGGCATGACGTCAGCATGGTATCGAATATCCGGCTATGCCCAACTCCCAGCTTCTGTGAAGAATTAACCCTATCCCAGCTGGACCCAGGACATTATACAAGAGCTGCGTGATGGAGTTTGTGACTGCAGTGCCTGTTTGATCTGATGAGTATGAAATGCTGTGGGAGGAGGGTCAGCCCTCCACAGCTCAAGGGCTTTACTGGTCCATTCCAGTGAGTACTGCATGACATGCCAGCCTTCGAAAGGACACTCTAAGTTACCTTGCACGCTTATTGAAGTTTGCAGTATTTAGGGAGATCATTTAAGTAGCACAAAACTTCTCCAGGGGAACCTGGAACTGCATGGGTTGGAGTTTGGTTCCCAGCTCATGCTTGGACTGAGTGCTCTGTGCATTGTAAAGGCTTTGTCAGCAATTCCAGCCATGCTCCAGGAGCTGCTGGGCAGGACGGAGGGGTGAGAAGAATGGGGTTTGATTTGGGTGAATCAATGATGTATTTTAGAAAACATCACTTGAGACCTTGAGTGATGCTACTGCTGCCTGGAAAGCCAGGCAAAACCTCCTACTGCTTTTTGCTCAAGGATTTTGGATGTAGTTCATTAAAGGAGCTCAGGTGTCATGTTGGGACAGCTGGTGTTGTTGACCAAAGCAGAGATTTACCTTTGTGGGAAGGGCCCCTTCCCCCAGACACTGTCACTACTGAATTTCAGCCACCCCCAGGTGATGAAGAGGGTTTCCACCCGTCATCAGAGCAAGGTTCTGCAACAGCCACCTCTTTGGGTCATTAAAAACCTCTTCTGCTTTAAGGTGGAGCCTGGTCAGCATGCGTGAGGAGTGTGTGTTGGGGCTGTAAGGACAAGGGACTGGGCTGCAGGTGGGGACAGGGCTGGAGGGGCTGGCTGCGCTCTTGCAGGCTTGCAGAGGCTTCCTGGACGTCCTGGTGAGATGTTTGTGTTTCCCTGTTGGGAAGGCAATCTCAGGAAGATCATTCAGAGCCCAATCGGGAGTTGCACACAGTACTTAGGTCTTGGTCAGAAGCTTTCTCAGCTTGTGGTGGTGGCTTCTTTCTTCTCCTTGATTATTTTGTAAGAGCCTCTGAGCCAAGCCCTCCTCTGCCATGAGCTGCCACAGAGCAAACTGCTCCAGCTCACAGCCACGGGGAAGTTTTCTCCCTCTCTGTTCATCTCAGGCCCATCTAATCTGCTTCTGCAGCCTCTCTCGCCACCATATCCCAAATTTTTTTGCTCCAAGAACTGGGCTTTTCCTGCTGGCGGGAGCCAGAGCCCCACGTCCTGGGGGGCCTGGGGTCTGTTTGTGCAGACCCCCCGAGAAGGAGCTCTGGTTCCTGGCTCATACACCAGTCCAGTCCCACAGGAGCTTTTTCCTCCACCTTGCCAGCATCGCTTCCAGAGCTGCCCGACGCGGCCGTGGCCCCTGGGTTATGTTTTGAGTTTCCTGGTGTGGAAGGAGGCATGTTCTTTATCTTGGAGGGGCACCCTCCAGTAACAGAGAAAGAAAACAAGCCACCAAAGGAGGGGTTTTGTTTTGGATGGGGATTCCAGATTGCTCACACATCGGTCAGGTGAGGCCAGACCAGGGAAACATGGAGTTTCTCCTTTGAAGTGCTTGGATCTTTGCCTGGCAGCCAGAATAGGAAATACAGATTATTATTATTATTTTCCTTTTATGACTGCCATGTGTTTGACAGGTGATTGAATTCATTGTGGGGAGCTGCTCTCCCCTTTCCCTGCTCTGAGGGACTGTTCGGGATGGAACGACCCCATTAACAATTAAACAAAAAGCCAATCCTAAACCTCTTTTTTTTTTTTTTTCTACATTGTTTATAACCAAACAACATTCCAGCCTTCATTCCTTTCTTACCCTACAGGCCCCTAATGCCAGATGACTTGATTCTTGCAAATACCTTGTGTAGGTTTGCAGAGATGCTGACTGCTACAGCTCTCAAAGGCTTCTCTTCATACCGTGCTTCACCTGGCCAAAAATCCCACCATGGGTATCCCCTCGCCACCATCACCCCCCGCCCCACACCCCCCGCCATGCTGCAGCACATCTCCAGCACATCTGAACAGCATCCACAAAAACAATAAGTCAACCCCAGAAGGGGGAAGCTTTGGGAGGGGAGTGTGGGATATGACATTTTGATGGGTTTTGATGGATATTGTCAGATTTTCCTTCCTCATTGGTCTCCCGGCCACTGGTAGGTAGGATGGGTTGCTCCCGTCACTGGGAGGTGCACTGTGGGGATTTTCAGACCATGGCAGCACTGGGCTGGGAGCATCCTGCAAGGTTTGAGCGCTTGAGGATGCTGCCATTCATCCCTTGCATCTCTTGAGTTTAAATGTGAGTGTTATTTGTGCTTGTACAGGGTTTTTGTCTGTTTTATTGCATTTGTAGACATTTCCTACTGGGATTCCTGGCACTGGCTGGGGTTAGAGCTGTGCTAACCTGCTTGTCAGCCCCATGGGTGGTACCTGGCTCCTGCCTCCCTCCTGGCCCCTAAAAACCTTCAGTTTCTCACTCCTTGGCCTCCCCCTTGCTTTGCAACTGGAAGATGTAGCCTTTCCGTTCAGCCAGAAAATATTTGCTCCTTTTCTTCTTGGAGCAGAGGCAGGAGGGAGTTTTGAGGCTGGTCTAATGTGCATCCCCTGTGCTCCTGGCCAGGCTCCATGCGGGGTGGTGATGCTGCGGGATGGGGTGGAAGGAGCCGGGAGCTCGTGTGGGTCGGCTGCACCCGGCTGTATGTGCTTTTTCAAGAGGCTTATTACTGGTACTTAGAAAAACACAGCCCTTGGACCATCTGAGGCTAATAGGAGGTGAACTTGTGTGTGAAACAAACCACGCTTTCAACACCAGAGCGTGGGGAGAGCGAGCGACTCTGCGCTCGGGAGCCAGCGGAGAAGACGGCGAGCAATTACATCCCAAACTGTTTATTAAAACTTGTGGAAATTACTCATAACTCCATGTGTGTGACGGCTTTGTAGTTGAGTGATGCTCTTTGTTTGAACATGGGGCTCTCGAAGAGGGTGCGAGCGAGCGCGCGTGTGTGTGTGCGGCCGAGCCCGCCAGCGCATTATGTCATGGCCGAAGCAGGCGCTGCACTTGAGAGAAGGAGAGGGAGAAATGTGTTTTACAGGGTGAGGTACAAACTGAAATGGCTGTGAACATCTGGAACTGATATTAAGCTTGGAAAATGTTTTCTGTCACTCCAACACTCCTCTGGAGGAAGGTTTCTGAAGTTAAGAAGCTCCAAAGGGGATAAAGGGGGAGGGATGAGAGGATAACGTGACTGTGGCGCAAAGTGCTTTTTATGTCTCGGTTCTGGCTGTCGTAGCCAGGCCATGTCCCTGCCTGTGCCGGACGGGGATCTGGAACTGATATTAAGCTTGGAAAATGTTTTCTGTCACTCCAACACTCCTCTGGAGGAAGGTTTCTGAAGTTAAGAAGCTCCAAAGGGGATAAAGGGGGAGGGATGAGAGGATAACGTGACTGTGGCGCAAAGTGCTTTTTATGTCTCGGTTCTGGCTGTCGTAGCCAGGCCATGTCCCTGCCTGTGCCGGACGGGGGGCGTGGGGTATCGCTGTTGCTTGTTGTGTGGTGGCCCTGGTTTAGAAGGTCCCCTGGCTGAGCTGAGCCCCACTGCCCGTGATGGTCCTGCGTGGGGAGCACAGCATCCCCCAGCCGGGATGGGTAGGACAGGAGGATCCTTGTGCTGGTTTTAGGGCTGGGAGCAGAGGTGAGGTAGGAGACTTCATCTGAAAGATGAAGGGTGAAATCCTTGAGCGGGGACAGGCAGACCTGTGCCTGGTTTAACCCCCTTGGACCATCTCTGGGGCCCAGCTGGGAGGTCGGACCTGCTTGGGGGCTGCCGCTGCGAGTGTGCAAAATGCAGGGTTTAAAAATAAAACCACTTTGGATGTGTCTAGCATGCATGCAGCAGGCCTGGGGATGGCTGGGGGAGAACGAGGGGCTGGGATTTTGCTGTGTTTGGGTTTGGGGTCTGTGGGCTTGGCAGGGGGCTGCCTCACTCCTGGGGGGGGGGCTGTGTTGCTGATGTGATGCTTTGTAGGTCTGGGAGCTCCTCGGTCTCTTTCTCAATGTTTCTCTCCTTGGGGCAGTTTTCTTCCCCTCCTGCCCACATCTGTTTGCTGCTGGGTCTCTGAACACACATCTGGGGGGACTGGGGAGTGGCTGTCTTCTGAGGTAGGAATGGGGTCTCCGTTGCTGTGCAGATGGAGGGGAAAAAACAACAAAACAAATAAGACACAGAGGTAAAATGCCTTCCCTGAGGTAATGAGAGCTGGGCAGTGAATTAACCTCAGCACAAGACCCTCAGTGTCAAGTTGTGCTTGTGTCCGAGGGAAGAGAGGGGTGCAGGTCCTGGATCCCCCAGTTTTGTGCCGTGCTCCCTCCTCTGCCAGGACCCCCGAGCTGACCACTGAACTGCACTGCACCTCCCAGGCATCCCCACCGCCAAGGGGGTCAGCCCTAGACCCGTGCAAAGCACACACCATAGCTGTGCTCCTTGGGTGTGAAGCCATCTCTTCCTGATTGTGCTTTGGGATCAAAGTGGGTAGAACTGGGAAGGTGCACAGAAACAAAGCATTGCACACTGTCACCATGGTTGAGGGTGACAGCGAGTGCAAATGTGATGTTGCCACAGTGTGCTGCTTGCTGTGTGTTGCTGCCAGGAGATTGTAAAAGGATTGCTAGGCTCTGCCTATCTCCCAGCCCATCGTCTTCTGTCCTGTTCTGTGTAGGCTCTTGTGCTGGGGTTTCCTCCGTTTTCTGCGTGTCAACAGCTGGGTCAATGTAGTTGGGGATATCATCATCGAATGGCTTGGGTTGGAAGGGAGCTTAAAGATCATATTGTGGGGTATTAGCTGAATAAAGCATACAACGGAAAAGTACACTGCTCACTGCTGTTATACAGCGATGCTGCTGTTGGTCACGAGGTGCCATGTCCCAGAAGGACAGGTGAGGTCTAAGCAGAGACTCCCGAGCTTTATTGTTTCTCATGACATGGAGGGGTCCTGGCTGCTCCTGGGTCTCTCTGGCTGGGCAGTGATTGTGTTCGTAAGAAGAGGTAGCCCTCATCCAGAACAACTTGTAATCCTCAAAGAAAGGAGGAGAACAGAAGCACACCCTGCTGGATGGGCTTGTTGGAGATCATATAGACCTCAGAGCAGGAGCACGCAGGTTCTGGCAGCTTGGTCAGACCCCTCTGATATACTAGGGCTCTGTATGCAGGACTGTGGCATGGAGAAGAGCTAGCAGGTATGCTGGGGAGGGCGTCTGGGGAATAGTCTGGGTAGAATGATGTGCTGAAGTTGAGGGTACGGTTATATAAAACCTGTGCACGTCACCGCGCCGGCATTGCAGGTTTCTCTGGAGCCATGGCGTTCTGCAGAGGAGTCTTTGAATACGCACCACGTCTATAAAAGAAAGTGAAAGAGGTCAGAGCAGAAGGCTTGGTGTTTCGTACGCTTGCAAGTTGTGCTCTGAATTGAGGCTGGGAGTGTCTTATTTATAACTTCACTCTGTTCTGTAGAGCATCGCTCTGACGTGCCTGGATGGCCGGGGCTGTATAGACACAGCTATGGCAACCGTCAGTGCCAGCACACCCTCTGTGTGCAAGCTGTGCTGCTACTGTCATGTGAAAACCAGTCATAGGCTGGAAGAAGAGGAGGAAAAACTCTCTGGCCAAAACAAATACTGTGCCTGTCAGGAAGGAGCCAGTGCACTCTCTGTACAACCAGGTTGTACTCCTGTTACATGCCTTAAAATGATCTTTAGAGTCCTGACTTCCAGCCAGGCTGGGCACAGAGGGGATAGCAGGAGGTGGAACTGCCCTCGGAAAGCTGTAGGAGCTTGAGGTCCAGCTAGGAGCTGTGTGGATAGGGGTGTGAGTATCCAGAGTTTTAATTCATGCCAGTGAGATGTGGAGGGTATTAAAGCTTTAGTGTTTTAAAACAGTTGTTGTTAAAGATGCTAATGATCTTGAGCATGGGTGGTGGTATTGACTACCTCTGTGAAGCCCTGGGGGGCAAAGCTCTCTATAGAGCAAGCTATGGCACCTATATTAACATAGGTGCCATTTTTGTAGATTATTTTTGATTTGTAAGTTGGCTCAGGGGATGTAGGTTCTGCAGTTGGTGGATCACAAACTGAGACTCGGAAAAGAGTCCATAACCTCCATTGGTTTCAAGAGAGCAGTTCCGCACTCCATGTCTCTGCTACCAGCCTGCTGCTCTCGGCACAGTGATGCTGGTGGTCAGGGAGGTTAGTGCCTGGGAGCAACAGACAGCTCTTTCAGGGGCATCTGTGTGTTTGACTCGTGTTCAGAAGAGGTCTATGAACATCACCTGAATAGAGGAAGATCCAGTGGTGGTCAGGAGCTGGTGACCCACCATCGCCAGTCCTGTACTGACTGGTTGTTTGTCTCTCCCTGCTCATTCCTTTGTGATCTGCCGGGTGGATCTCAGCTGGTTCCTCAGAGGGCAGGAGATGACAACTACCATTTGGTGAGGACCAGCTTGCTCGTTTGCCGGGAATGGAAATGCAGCAGAGCTTCACCTGTGGGTGCCTGTGTGCAAGGTCCTGGCCAGGGCAGGGCTGCTGCGCAGGAGCTGTCATTGCTGCTGCCTCTCAGGTAAAGATGTTTTCAACACTCCGAGTACCCTTACTGAGTGCTGAATCCACTTCACTTGTTAGCGAAAGGGAAGATGATTCCAAAAGAAGCCTTTGAAGAGAAGGTCAAGTTTTTGGAAGCTGCTTCCTGGGATGTGTTGTGTAATAACACCAAGCAAGTGCTTAATTTTGGCCATTGCGCTCACTGTGAAGCGCTGATTTCTCTCCCACTGGGACAGCTGTAGTTATTTCCACCTACCAGTGTCATTTTTGTATCCTGGAAAGCAGAAGGGGAGGTGGAGGGTTCTCAGCTCTCAATTAGGATTGAGTCAGTTGCTGAAATATTTCATTAATTCACATTTCCATATGGTTGTTCCAGATTTTTTTTTATTTTTATCTGCCTAGACACCTTTTGGACAGAACTGGGCATTATCTTTGCTTTCTCCCAAATCCCTTCATAGGTGGAGAGCTGGGAGTGTCTGCCCGCTCCCCGCTGACTGCGGAGGATGGAGCAGCCTGGATGGTGCCACAAGTATGTCATGCACTTTAAGAGCCCAGCATTTGCCAAGGACTTTGTGCTGTCTGCTCAGAGCTACCTCTCCTCAAGGCAAAGGACAGCTGTAGATGCTCCCTTCTAGCTAAGAAGCCTCTGAACATCTTAAATGGCAGATAATGAGGCCAGTCATGGATTTTATTTTTTTTTTAACTGGTCTGTAATTTTATCCTCTAGGGTTACATTTCTCCTGATCTGGAAGAGTCGAGGCCACAAATCTGTCTTGTCAGAAAGCATCAAAAGCCAAGGCTGCTAACGCAATCGGATGGATCGTGGCGTGTGAGAGCAGTTCAGTGGAACCTTTTCATAGGAGACTTCGTATTGAGCAGACAGGTTTTCTAATCGATAAGTTGTGGCTATAACTTAGAGGGCAGCTCTGTCTGCATTTGCAAAGGGGCGTTTGGCAGCACAGCCCTGAGCAATTTGGAAGATTGAGGCTGTGGGGCACCCGTGGGTGCAATGCAACCCTGCTCCTGGGGGAAACTTGGGCATGATTGCTGAGCAAAGCACAAGGGTCTTGCCTTCGGATGGGCTCTGAGTGATGCCCAGGCTGGGATTCCCTGCCAGGTTAGGATCTTCTTGGAGATTTTGCATGTTCCTCTCATTCTAGCCAAAGCCTGAGATGAGATCCTGAATGGGGTGGGGAATTTGCTTTCCCATCCTCTGGCTGCTGGTGAGGTCTCCCGTGCATTTAGCTTTGTCAGGTGGCTGAAACACAATCCAAAAAGTTAGATAGTGTCCCTCCACGCTTCTCTGGGAGGAAAAAAGGATAGGAAAGGGATCAAAGGAGGCACAAAAGCTACCTTGGGACAACCTATTCTGTCCTGTTTGGAACCTCTCAGCCCCAGTGCAGGAGGTGCCCTGGGGACACTGCCATCCTTCTGGACTGTGATGCTGCCCATTGCCGGCTCTGCCCTGCCAGCAGCAAGGCTGCTCTAACCCACGCTGTTCCCCAGGCACATCTGTGTTAGATGACACATGGTGGTACCACCCTTTGTCCCTGTGTCTCCTGAGCTGTGCACGCTGTGTGTCCTGAGGACCATCATCCCCTGGCTCCCTGTGCACCGAGAAGATGGGGGCTCCTCTTGCTGGGCCAAGGTGGGGCATGTTGTCTGTTCCCCTCGTTGCTTTGATGTGAAGGAAGTTAAACAAAAATGGAGAGGGATTAAACCTTGAGTCGGGGGATTTGACAATTAAAATAGCTGCTCCTCCTGCAGGGTTCATCTGATACAAGAGCAGGGAGAGACCCTCCCCAGTTCCCCCGTGACCCCTTCCCAGTTTGTTCAGCTTGCTAAGGATTGAGATCTGGCTCTTAGGAGCAAGGGGACAGCTGGGTCTAGGTTACATTTTGTGCTGTTTAGATAGGATAAACCTTTCCTCCCTGTAATTGGGTGATTGGACTTGTGAGCCTTCTCTGATATTCATCTCGAGACCCTGGAGGGGGTCAGATTAGGTTATGGAGACATAATAGGAAATACTGCTCTGGCTAGTTTGGGTTATTGGGGACAGGGTGGATATTCTGCGGCGTTCCCCTGCAGCATTCCCACTGATGGGGCCTGCATGGTGGGGTCAAGGAGCAGTCTTATCTCGGCATCGGGCTGACTTGGTCTTTGCTGAGAGCGACTGTCTCTGAACTCTTTCCACCCCTGTAATCCTGCTCTTCCAGAGAACAAGACCATGACCTCCCCTTTCGCAGAGGGAGGGGTGGGTGGTGCTGACCTGCTGCTGGAGCTCGTTTGCAGACGAGAGAACATCTTTTTTTCAAATGGGTGTCATGTCTCCAGAAACCCTGGGATAGAAAAAGCTTCATATTCTGAACTGGTATTGTTTGGACCAAGTAAGATCCTCCTTGCTAGCAGATGTCATGCCAATCGTGGGGAAGGGGTTGATATATCCCAGAGGGGATCATTTAGAGCAGCGAACATGTGCGCACTGGAAGTGCGTGCTTTCGTCTGTCCCATGTGAGAGGTGTGTTTGAGGAGGATGTCACGTTGGTCCAGCCAGAGCCAGTGAGACAAGCGTGTCCCTGTGGCCAGATGAATGTTTCAGAGCTGTGCTGATGAGGGATGCTGTGCTCAAGGAGCATCCCAAGGAGTACTGGACAAGGGGACCCACCAGGTTTATGCTGGAGACCTGCTTGGTGTGTGGGTTGATACCTCCTCCCAATCCTGCATGCTGTGACCGGGAGCAGCTCTGCAGCGCTGCTGGACACCAGTTCTGCTGATACAAGCCTGGCTCCAGGCACCAGTCTGCAGCACTCCTTCCTGCCCTCGTTTCTTTTTATTAACAGTGAGATGACAGATAGGGGATGGTCGTTAATTTAATAAAGGAGTTTTCTGATCATGAGTACAGAAGCAAGGTCCTGAGGTTTTTCCTGGTGGTCTGATGACTCACCCTGATGAAATAGGGTGACACTGGGACAGGAAATACCCCTCTGGAGCGCAGAGCCTGGCAATGGCTCTTCCTGCACAGCAGCCCAGCTCCTACAGTCATTCAGCCATCCTTGGCTGGGCTGTCCCTGGGACTGGCCTCACAGATATGAGCGTTACCCCCACTGAGAAGACCTGAATTTCCACTCTGGAGAGACCCATGGTCCTCTGCAGCTGGGTCAATTTACTGCCTTTAATGAGGGTCACTCTTTGTTTCCATAGTGCTGGCCCTGAACACATGCCTGGGGTGATGGGAAGTCAGGAGTGTGGAGATGTGGCCGAGGGAGCCCACTCTCCATCTCCCCTCTGTGGCACACTCAGGTGTGCACACTCGAGCAGACACCTGAGGCAGGAGTTCAGGCGCTGGCAGCATGGCTGTGCTGGGAGAGGGGAGCTTGTACACAGTCACAGGTAACGCTTGATTTAACATTATGGCTTCCCTTATCCTGTGCTGTCATCTGGAGAAATCGATCAATCTTACCAACTTCGTTGTGCAGCCTGGGAAACTGAGGCACTCAGCAGTAACGGACAAAAATTGTGTGTGAACTCTGAACCTGGAAGAGCCAGGTAAGAGCAAGTGGTCTAAATTCATGTACAGTTAATATTTACTGTGATATCTTCTCTCAAACCTCAAAAGTTCATGCTTGGCTTCAGATTACTTTCAGACCCCAATTTCCAGTCCCTCTAGAAAACCTCAGTGTCATCTTGGTAGGTGGAGAGAGTGTCGAACCCGGCGAGTGTGCCCCCCGCCTGGGGCCAAGGCGAGCAGGAGCCAGAGCTGAAAGAAGCCATCAGGTCTGCTCCATCCTGGGGCACAGCCCAGGGGGATGGGGAATGGCCATCCTGTCTGGGTGTCCTGGGGCACACCGGACCCTGCTGGCACAACCTGCAGTGGCTTCAGGGACTATTGCCCCTCAGCATCCTGGTGTCAATGGGAGTCCTCCCCCAGCCCCAAGGCTGATGGAGCTGCTTCTGCACAGCCCCATCTCAGCACCCTGCTTTCTGGGGACAAAGGCATGAGACCGTTGTCTCCTTAATTAAGCTGAAGAGCTTTCTTTTAAAGTTCCCAGACCTTTTCCAGTCCTCAAGAAGGAGCCCGGGAGCAAAGAGAAGCAGCAATAGCTGCTTAAAATTGGGCACTGGGGCCCCTAGACCTGGATAGAGGCTGCACGTCCCACCCCCGGGGGGGCTGGGAGGACTTTTGGCGCCTGGTCTGCCTGGCTCCTTTTTTCGCTCCCTCCTGTCCTGAACGCCAGGGACTGCAGAGAGACATGCCGGGGCTTGTTGGGAATGGGGCTGGAGAAGGGAGCGTGTGAGCTGCAGAGGCGCTGGTGGCAAGTGGCCGGCCAGGCGCTCGCCGCTCGCCCCAGCTGGGCGCTGTGAGGGTCGGCTGCTCGGCATCTGCCTCGTCCTCCAGCCGCAAACAACTGGAGCCTTTGCTGGGAACACGCCAAGCTGCAGCACGGCCACGCCAGCCAGCTCCCCGCGGCTCCTGGGGGGCTGATCCTGCACCCTGGGTACCACAGTGCCTGCGGGGAGGGTCCTGTCCCCCTGGGGTACCCTGCAGGGAGGGTGCTGGGCGAACCTCTGCCCTTCTCTCTGCGGGTACAGGGGTGCAGTGGTCACCGAAGCTGGGCCCCAGGGTTGGGGATGGGAAGTGCCTTCTTCCCTGCCTCCTGTGCTCATCGGCTGACCTCCTGGAGCACGTGATAGATTCCCTTTATCTGCTAATATTAGTCATAAAACAATCCGGCTCTGTCCATAATCCTGTTAGAGCCTTTGACTCTTGCTCCTGTGACTCCTGGCAGCTCTAATTAAGGATACTCATGCTGGTGATTAATGACTTGATTCATCTTTAGTGGCACCGGTTTTACATGTGAAGACCACTTTCTCCCTGCAATGATTTGTGCAAAGGGGAAGTAATCCCTGTTAAAAACCAACAGCATCGAAAGATGGCATCGGTGTTTTGCCTTCATCTGGCCCTTCTGCATCCTGTCCATCCTTTCAGTCATCTCCCCCCAGCCTTTCATCTCTGAGAGCGTGACCCTGATTGCAGCTCTGTTTTTGCTGCACTGTAACCCATAAATCATTCCAGTGCATGGAGCATTTTCATGCTCCTTAACAAAGGGAACGGGATTTTCTCCTCTGCTGCATATTTTGCAAGTGACTAATTGCATCAAGGCACCTTTGATGCAATGACTTCATCAATTGCTCATCCTGCAGACGCACTGCTGGTTATGTATGCCTGATCAGAATCCTATATTTATTAGGATTAATTTATTCTCCAATCATTTTTCTTCTACTGCAAGGACAGGAAAGTTGAGTGATGTTACTCGCTCAGCTACGTAAGCACGATTTCTTGCCTCATTACTGAGCCTGAGATATTTTTGTTCCATGCTGAAACTTCTCCAAATGAAAATGAGTAATGTTACATCTTGGGCAGAAGTGCTCCCGGGACACTGGAGAAATCAAGTTATTTCAGGGTGCCTACAAATTGGCTTTAGATCTTCGTCATCTTCCTTCCTAACTCTGCTCCCCCCATTTTTCATGGGGCACGTGTCTGTGTGAGCGATAGCATGTCCTGGGGCTTTGCACAGGGGGGTCCAGGAGTGGGTAAGAGTGATTCTCCCAGCTAGAGGGTGTCCAGACTGGGGGTGCTTGCTCTAGGGTAGCAAATCCTTACGAGGCTGTTGGCAAATATGCTGGGTGTGGATGGGCTGGCTGTATGAAAAAGGATGTGAACATGGGCTGAGCATCTCTAAGGGGGGGGCACTGTGACTAGTGCGGACAGAGGGCTGTAAACGCAGGAGAATTCACACATTTTCTGAAAAGCTTTGGTCAAACTGTTTTGTAGGAGTAGTGGCTGCTAACAGCTGCCAGAAGCCCTTGACTCAGCTGCTGACCTCCCACCCCCAGAAGGACTCCTCTTTTGGGAAGGACAGGACTTGTCCGCATCCAGGCGGGACTTTTGCCTCAGCTACTTCCAGCCTGGTGTTCATCTGTCCTGAATTCACTGCTGGCCCCAGCGAGTGCCTGGGGGGGAGGTTTTGCAGCATGTTTAATGGACCAAACAGGGTCATTTTGAACCAGAGCTGGGTTTAAGGCTGTGCTTTGGGGCAGCTGTGGCAGTGCTGGAGAGCGTGACCTGGGTGATGGGCAGTGCGGGGATGAGGAGGTGCAGGAGAGAGGATGGAGAAGGAGCACCGAGCATGGAAGGTTTCCTTTTGTTGTACTGTGAAGGAGGACACCAAGGCCCCCATAACACAGGCTGGGAAAGTGCTCATGCAGCACTGGGAAGCTCAGGTTTGGCAAGAGACCAAAGAAGAGCAGGTGACTGCTTTGGAGAGGTTGGAGAGAGGGCAGCTCTGGCCCTAGGAGATGTACCAAAGCCCAGAGCTGTACAGAGGCGTCCTTGTTTTATTTTGCCAACAACAAACTGGCAAGACATGGGCTGTTTTGATGGCGAATCTGCTGTCCTACTGCGTGGCCAGCCTCTGTTCATGCCGTGTGTAACCGCGCCAGCTATTACCGAGCAGTGGAGCAGAGACCTGATCCCTGGCTGGCGCAGAGCCCCGCAGTCCCGCTCTCCCTCCGGCCCCGCGGCAGGGGCTTGGGTTGGGGTGGACGAAGAGGGAGCATTGCCAAAAAAACATGTCAAGAAGCAGAGGATGCTGGTAAATGTGGGTCTTTGCCTACAGAGGGGGCTCCTGCACTGCCCGAGGCTGTCCGGGCTGGGAAGGCAGGAGAAGGGATGCAGCGGCTGCCAGCTGACCTTTCTCAAACAGTTCATGGGTTTCCAGAGCAGCCGAGGTGTCAGCGGTGTAGAGCAGTCACAGCTTCCCAGTCGCTGGAGGAGGAAGGCAGGGGGCACTCGAAAGGGGAGGAAAAGGCTCCGTCCTGGAAGGGTGGAAACCTTGCAACCTATTAACCGTTTCTCAGCAGAGAGAGAGATGGAAAGCAAACAAGGGTTTGCTTTTCCCCTGCGCCGTGCTCGCCCGCTCCCATCTTTTCTGCCTTTCTCTCTTCTTTCCCTCCTGGCCCCTGTGAAGGCAGGACCCAGGACGTTGAGGATTTAGGTGAAAAATCAACTCTGTCCCACCAAGCTGAGCAGACCTGAACAGAGCAGCGTGCTGCAGAGCAAAGCGTGCCTCCGCACCAGAGCCCCGGTGCTCCCCACCGTTGTGTCTCGGTGCAGAGCCCTCTGCTTTGACAAAGTCTCTACAATCAGGCTTAATTAGTAGGCAGAGATCCACAGAAAAACCTCATCCAGCCCTTTTTGAACCAGCATGTAGTGGGATGCTCTGTTGTCAAATATCTTTACTTGCCGAAAGCACATTTGTCTCGAGCAAGGGAAGGGGCTGAGTTGCTATGTGACAGCCTAAAGCTAAGACACCCTCATTCATGGATGACAAAGCTTGAGAGTAAATTACCAGGCAGAGGCTATGAAAGGAAATGTTTCCTTAAATGTTTCCATAAAACTAATTGGCCTGTAAGAGCAGTGTACCTGTGGGCGCGCTGCCCGCCGAGGGTGCAGGACTTGGGGAATCTGTTCCTGGCTGGGCTAATGATTTTCAGTGTGACTTTGAGCAGGTCATTTCAGCTCTTTGTGCCTTGGTTTCTGTCTCTCTGAAATGAGAAGAATACTCCCTTCCAGAGCACCGATAAGGTTTAAGTACTAAAATTTTATTACTCAGTTGAAGATCCTTGACAGAGGGATATTATGCAGATAGAAGGTTAATGATGATGTTAGGGAGAGCATAAAAAACTAAATTGCTGTTTTATTTTTATTTTGTTCTTTAAATGATGTTTAATAGCCAGTTTTCAATTCAGGAATAAAACCCAGTCCTCTGTGACCACCAAATTATCTCTCAAATGCTGTTCTGCATGCTCCTAAAGCCTGCAGAGAAAGCAAGGAGCCCTTAGGAGCAATCAGCAAAACACCTCCTGAGCAGCTGATCTCCAGCAAGAGTTTTTCTTTTCCCAATTAGGAAGTTTGTCTTGATTCATGAATAATTAAGAGAGTACTTCCTGAGAGTCCTCCACCCAATGTCGTGGGTCTGTTGGGGGCTGATGGTCCCCGCGGGGGTGACAGTCCCATTGCATCAGGCATGGTGTGTGTTGGGGCAGCTCCTTGGCCATGGTCAGAGCAGGCAGAGGGGAAGGAGGGACCTGCTGAGGCTGGGTGGAAAGTCAGGCAGAGGGGCAAGCAGGACTTTAGCTCTGCCAGGGGGAATTAAAGGCTGAACCGAGCCATTATCCCCAGAAATTAACATTTCCCAAAGCATCTCTAGGCAAGCTCATCCCACCACAGTGATGAGCGGAAGTGTCCCTTCCAGGACAACAGCCCGTTAGTGTCTGCAGGGGATGCTGTGAACTGGGAGGATGCAGCCCCTCCGCACTGCTTGCAGGGTGGGTGCCCACCCAGACCCTCACCAGCCCAGCCCATGGCACCCTGCCCGGCTGCCCCAGCAGCACCGCTGGCCACCCCAGTTTGTCATCCTCACCACGGCCACTGTAGGCTGTAAATGTCAACCACAGCGAACCCCAGCGTGGTCTGCAGCTGGGTGTTTGCTTCTTTCTTTCTTTTTTCATTTGTTTTTTTCACAAACATCAGCTACGTCAAGAATGCTATGTTCGTCACCCCCAAAGTATTGCAAAGTTAAGGTCAAATTCATGGAATAGTTTTGGCTGGGGAAAAGAAAAGAAAGAAAAGAGCAGTTGGTCCCTGGTGGGTGAAGCGTGGGGCTGGAGGATGCTGTCTGATCACTTTCCACTGGTTGTGGATGAGGGTTTCCCATCTGGGTGGCAATGTCCTGCCATGGGGTGGAGGCTGCATTTGTGAGGATGCACTCTCAGTGTTTTTGCTGAATTCTACTTTGGAGAAGTACTTGGTGAGATGTGGTTTGTTAGGGGAGGTGGTATCTGTTGTTAAGCCAACTGATAGACCTGGAGGAACAGGTGTATAAACAGGGGGAAGAGGACCAGCTTTTGGGCACATGGTCCTCCAGTAGTGACCAACTAATCCTAATCTCCATCCCTCTACCCTCCTTATGGTCTGATGGCTCATTTGAGAGGGGCAAGACCTCTGCCTATTTAGCCTGTCTCCTCACGCACTGTCACACCTCTCTGGAAGGACACAACCTTCCTCTGATCCATCCTTCTGCAGGTCCCCATCGCCTCCCGCCAAGCTCGTTGTCCTGTTTTCCTTCTGCACAAATTTCCACTTCCAAGATTCTTTTCCCAAATGTACATCTTCGTGTTCCTCGCAGTGAGCTCCCCCCGCTTCATCCCAGATGCACGGTGGCAGCCTCACATCTTCTCTGGGATCCCCCCATGTGCTGCCAAGCGCCAGTAGCTCCAGCCAGGAGCCTGCGAGCCTTCTGTGTGTGACGGTGCAAAATATATTTGGGGCATTGCCTTTTGGTTCCCTGGGCAGTTGTGTCTGTCTGCAGACAGTTTCTTCTCTGGCTCGTCTTTGCCGTCTCTCTGCTTGGGAGGTTGGGTAACGCAACTGCAGCGTTTGTCTGGTTCATGTGAAGCTGCTCATCCCTAGAGCAGATGACAACCTTTAGTCCTGGCTTTCTTGGCGAGAGTTTCTCCACTCCCATTTGGGCACTGAGCACAAGTCCTGCAGGTCGCTGGGTTGCAGAACATGATGCTGCTTTCTGCTGGCCCACCAAAGTGTCTGGCAGAGAGCGGCCAGTGTCTTGAGCCAGATCTGAAGACCTCACTGGCCCTTATTGGAAAATAACCTTCAGTTATTGGAAACTAATCTTCAATGGATCTAAACACTTCCCTGATGAGGCAGTTCAAGCTCGTATCAGAGATGGTGTGGCCAGCAGGACTAGGGCAGTGATCACCCCCTGTACTTGGCACTGGTGGGCCCACAGCTTGAATACTGTGTTCAGATTTGGGCCTCTTGCTGCAAGAAAGACATGGAGGTGCTGGAGAGTGTCCAAAGAGCAACAAAGCTGGTGAAGGGTCTAGAGCTCCTATGAGGGGCGGCTGAGGGAACTGGGGTTGTTCAGTCTGGAGAAAAGGAGGCTGGGGGGAGACCTCATCACTCTCTACAAATACTTTAAAGGAGGTTGTAGAGACATGGGGGTTGGTCTCTTCTGCAAAGTAACACGTGATAGAACAAGAGGAAATGGCCAGGGAAGGTTTAGATTGGTTATGAGGAAAAATTTCTTCACTGAAAGGATTGTCAGGCATTGGACCAGGCTGCCTGGATAAGGGGTTGAGTCACCATCCCCGGCAGTATTTAAAAGATGTGTAGACATGGCACTTAGGGACATGGTTTAGTGGTGGGCTTGGCAGGGTTAGGTTTATGGTTGGACTCAATCTTAAAGGTCCTTTCCATGCTACATGATTCTACGATTTGTTTGCACTAGAGAGCAAGCCAACACCAAAATTGCCACAATCGCACCAACTGAAAAATATTGGTGATTCATGACCCCTTAATCCCACTTGATGACCAAGTACCAGCACAACGGGAAAATCATTGTAGGAAGGTGAAGGAAGAAACCAATCAGTCTGTCCTTATCCTCTGTGTCAGCCTGTGATGTGGGGCTATCCTGGTGTGCGAGTCCCATGGAGGCTCTCACCGGCAGAGTTGGTGTGCCTGTTCCCTCTCTGCCCATGCCAGGAGCTGGGACCTGGGAATGGGAGGGCTTGGGGCTGGTATTCAACCCTAAAGTGGTGGTCCATTGCTTTTTTTGGCTTTGCTGTTGACCTCTTGAATATCTCCAAGTTTCTTCCTAGCACTTTGAATTTTATCACCAATGTATCAGCTTCTAAACAAGGATTCTTGCACTGTCCCCATCCCCTCATTGTGTTGGCTCAAAGCTCTTCTCAAAGCTTTCCCAAAAAGCTGCCGTGTGTATAGAAAAACTATTTTCTTCTCATGCCTGTGTCCCTCTCCATCACTCCTCTATCTCCGTCTAGATTCTCCTGGTCTGGAAGGGATTTAATCCAGGTGCAGTGTCTGCACTGGGGAAGGGATGGGGTCGTGCTCCCATTAGCCCTCCCTCCCCAGTAAACACAGTCATGCTGGATTTGTTGAAGACATGGGTTGATTTGGTTTGGGATTTTTTGCCATCTGTGTCTGTACAGAGCCAATGTAGAACTATGACGGTGACAGTATTGCATAGAATCATAAAATATCTCAAGTTGTAAGGGACCCATAAGGATCATCGAGTCCAGTTCCCTGAATTGGGAGTTGTCTGCTCGTATGTATGTGTATAAAATCTATCCCGACAAGACCCCGCTCTCTCTTGGGACCTCGAGGTGCTACTGCAAGATGAAAGATCGAAAACCATTGTCCAGCAATTGTGTTGCAACAGTAGAACTCATCTTTGTAAAGAAGAGGAGCTTGGTCCATCTCTGCATTTAAAAACCAGGCTACAGATTGTTTCCAGAGCTGTTTGGGTGTTTGGTTTGTGTAACGGCTGATGGGGAAGCACGGTGAAAGGCTGGAAGGGAGATCCTGCACGGTGGGGGTTTGCTTCCTGCACCCCTGCAACCTCCCTGCCCGTGCTCTGGGTCCTGCCGCTCGCTCAGTGCTTATTCATACCAGGAGTGATAAACCCAGCCCTTTTTTGACCTTAAGTGATGTTTTAGGATTTATTTTATTTGTGGACCTTGGCTTGGCCTTCTGTCACTATTTGTCTCTCCAGAAAAAGAATTCTGCTCTTTCAATTTCTGCGTCCAGTTTGGAGGGGGGGATATTACCAATCGGGGTCAGTAAATAGCTCATCTGACTTCATAATACTTAGCATTTAGATAGTGCTTTCCACCGCCAGAGCCCTTCGCAAACTCCCAGTAATCCTCCCAGCACCCCTTGAGTTAGGTAAGTATAACTAATCCCAAACAAATAGCTTCAGTGTGGAACTAATGTAGAGAATGCAGAAGAGTAATTTAAGGTTTAAAAGAAAACTAGTGGGTAATCTCGCAACAAAATTAAGAAAAAAGGGCAGAGAGAAGGAAAATAGCCCGAGTTATTGAATGTGAAAGTTAAATTAGACTTGAACACGTTGTCAATTTGCATTTCAAGCAGCTAGGATGGGCTGTAGATATTACAACTACTTGGTGTATGTAGGTCCTGCCATTTGGAGGTATGAAATACATCAGAGCTTCAATAATACATAAAGTAATTAAGAATGCCCTCAAGTTTAGCCTTTTTATGCATGTTAGACCTTATCAGGTTTTTCATGTAATTTTTTAAAAAATTGTGCAAACAATACTGAATCCCATCTTTTCTGTGTGTTTTTATCTCATAACGGTATTTACTTATTAGTTTCCAAATGTCATCCCCCTCCTGCTTCTCGTCTCTGATGACTGGGACCTCGAGGAGATTTGCACACCCTCATTAGTAGCTTCATCAAAGTGTCTTGTAATTTGTGTGTCTTGGTTCACTGTCTTTCAAAGTTTGGTTGAACAGTTACATTTGGTTACCAACAGAATTCATTAATCCATGTTCCATTTAGGATAAATTTCTGAGAGAAAGGGCTCAAAACCTGATTCCCTTTGGGAACTGAGTACCTGTTCTTTGTTCTAGACAATGACCTGCCTTGTGCATCCTGCACCATGTGCGGGAGACCACATCTGAGGGGCTTATGAGGAGGAAAGCAGCAATGAGAGGCTTAGGTTCCAATTCTGGAGACCGAACAGGCCACCTCCTATCTGCTTTCCAGCATCAGCCGTGGGTGTGGGACCAGACCCAGGGCTCCAGCAGACCAAGTCTCCTGTAAAAACCCATTTGCTTGTGCAAGTGTTTGCCCAGCCAGGAAATCTCCTTGCAGACTGAGTGACTGAGCTGGCGGTTTCCCTGTGTGTATCTATCTTCTAGATGGGTCTTCTCACGTATGGACTTTAAAAGTCAACCCCTCTTTAGAGGCACCACTTTGGTTTTCTTGCACACACGTGCTGCAATTGCAGCTGGTTCCTGTGTTGGGTAAGATGGTGCATGATCGATCAGGCTTTTACAGAGCAATTCAGCTGCAGATGCCAAACCACAAGTAGCTGTAGAACATCGCAAGGACTTTTTGCAGCATTTTTCTTGCTCCCAAGCATTGCCCACCGATGTGGGTCCCTGGCACAGACCCAGCAGTAGTGTGGGGGCGTAGCTCTGAGTGTCCCTACTGCCCTGGCTTGGGCTGGAGAGGGTTGGGATGCAGGTTTGACAATGCTGATGTGTGACCCTGGATGAGCACTGGCAAGGCTGTGGGCAGTGTAGGGCAGGAGTGAGGTGTGCTGGAGGGGGGTCCTGGCATGGCCTCGGACCTATGCACGGGGCAGGTGGGGTTAGAAGCTGGTGGGACTGGAAGTCCCAACTGGGGCATCTCAGGAGTGGAGACTAAGGCTGTGGTCCAGGCCAGGCTGTGCTACGTTAGCAGAACTGCAGAGGATGCTCTCCAGGTGCTTTTCTCCCTCGTACTCACCTAAATCTGAAGTCTACTGCTGCCTGCTCCAGGTATTTCTAAGCATTTATGTATTTGCTTTAGACTTCTCTTCCCCTCCATCCTCAGCTAGTGTTTTGAAAGGAGAACGACGAAACATGCCTAAAGAGCGCCAAACATGACCATTTATTGCAGAGATCAGGCTC